>NW_017308070.1:280575-357144 GCF_000935625.1 Nanorana parkeri
TATATATATATATATACACACACACACGGAGGAAATTCATTGTGTATGTGCAATATGGAGGTAATAAAATGGTTAGAAATACTGCAGTTACTATGTGAGCCAGAGTATAGCCTACCCTTCATACGCAACGTACACTAAAGAGAGGTGGGAGTAAAATAAAGCCAATCATTGGTACCAGTGGCATTATTAATAACGCCTGGCTTTGGTGTCAGTGGCAGCAATAATGACCTCTAGCATTGGTGTCAGTTGATACGATAATAACCCCTTGCATTCGTGTCAGCGGAAACAATAATAACCCCCCCTCCCCATACTGGTGTCAGTGGATGCAATATTATCCTCCAGCATGGGTGTCATTTGCTGCAATATTAGTACCGAATACTGTGCCAGTGGGTGCCATAATAACCTTCAGCAATGGTGTTAGATACCAAAATAACAAACCCTACATTGGTGTCAGTGACCGCAATAATAACCCCCAGCATTGGTATCAGTGGCAGTACTATTAAACCTACCCCACACATGCACATTGGTTGGCAGTGGCAGAGCTGTTAACTCCCATCCTGCACTGGTGCTCAGTTGCAGTGCTATTTAAACATTCCTGCCCCCCATTGGTTGGCAGTGGCATTGTTTTTTTATCCTCCCCTGCATTGGTGGTCGGTAACAGTAAAAGTTATTCCCCCAGCAGTGAGGGTTACTTACCTTATCACTCACTCTTGTGCTGCTCTCTCCCCAACAAGCCCAGGACTTCACTTGTACTTTTGAGCAAAGATAACTCTGCCTGACAGTACAGTTTTTATTTCTTTATTCAAGTACCGGGTGCATGCAGAGAGTGTATCAACTCCCGGCACCAAACTGCTGATCTGCTGCAACCATACAGCCGAATGAAAATTTGAGCCTCTCAGCAAGCATAATTTGCACAGAAGCCCTTTTATACCTGAACACACACCAGGTTCATATATTATCCTACATTAACAACAATAGAAAGCAACCTATAGGAGATACATTTCTTCTTTTTTTTCCTTTTTGAGGGGTTGTGATGCAAAATCTAGATAGATAGATATACTATATATCAAACTTTTAAGAATACATTTGTGATACTGTCATTTTTGCATGAATGTCTCCAGAAATAAAGTCTTCATCTTAAAAAAAAACAACTATAAAAATATATATATGTTAGAGGTGCACCGAAATGGATATTTTAAAATTGAAACTAAACTGAAATAAAAAAAATTGTCAGGCCGAAACCGACATTTTTATTTTTATTTTAGCGGTGTAGGGAGGAGAGCTCAGCCTCCTGTGACAGCGCTGTCTCCGCCCACACACCGCTCTGCCGGACTGTGATAGATGGCTTCGCGGTGTGGGAGGAGAGACGCCGGCCGCTCACAGCGCTCTCGTGCCGCAGTGCTCGGCCGGCTATCACAGTTTCTCTCCTTCCCGCTGGGACACAGAGCAGCGCCCAGCAAGGAGGACAGAAAGCAGGGATGCGCCGATGTATCGGCAGAAAAATGGCACTTTCGGCATTATGTTTCCGCGGCCAATATATCGGTGCATCCCTAATATATATATTTATATATGTATGTATGTGTGTGTGTGTGTGTGTGTGTGTGTGTGTGTGTGTATATATGTATATGTATATATATATATATATATATATATATATATGTATATGTATATATATACATACACACAGTATCTATCTTTAAAACCGATGCTATACAAATAGGTGTGAGAGCTTCTACAAACATGTAGAAACGCATGTTTCTACATGTAACAGAAAAAGTAGCAGAATCAAATATTACACAGTGTCAATGGGCTTTGGAAGTCATGGAATGTCCCTGACTTTAGCTGTTGATTTGTGTGTTTGCAATTGCTTGCACCGGTTACACAACAAGTAGTTTAGGGAACTCGTCATTTTGCTGGTATGTGAGTGTAGTGCAGGAGTAGTCTTAGAAAAATAGTGGCTGCCTGTTTTAATCAATGGGGGCTATCAGGCCAGCTAAGAGGAGCAAATAGAAAAACGGACTCTTATTGACAACATTTTAGATAATAATTGTTCAGTTGGATAAGAATTAGTGCCACCTTTTAGAGAACACTACCAAATGCAAAGTGATTGTGATGAATAATGATGATTGTCATTTATGCCATGAAGGAGTGAGAACAATTCATTACATCTCTAATGAATTCTGGCATTAAGATAAACCACCATGGCATGTTGAACAAATCAGTTCAACGAAATCTAAATTTGCAACCAGTCAGGCTTGTTAATAGCCATAGATTGTTCAACTCAGATCACCCACTGGCTGAAGTAATCTGCTCAGTGAACTAGAAAAGGACTAGAAAAAATCTCTTCTGGTCACTAGCAACTGAATGGAATTATAGATGATTTCATATTAAGGTGATTATGAGATGCATGCATGATGCTGGGAGTAGTGCCATCATTATACGGACCTGTGTCAATGGCATCTATATGAGACACTTCTGAGGTCGTTTGGAAATCATTGACAGGTGAATTTGACTTACAGTTGAGCTCCCTAAAGTTGTTTCTGCATTCCCATATATTGTTATGGGAATGCAAAACCTGTTGAAAGTGACCAAAAGCCTGTCACCCAAGGCTCAAATAACACTCTGAGCAACAGTGAGATGTGTCTAGGTCAAGTATAAAAAAAGATGATGACCACAGTGTTCTTCGTTGTTTTATATGGGGAATGTGTCAGATAAAACCTGATGGCAAATAGCAGGAAGGCACACAGGAGGATGTACAGCATTGAAAGGGGCATGGGGATAACATCTATAAAAGCTAAAAAGAAATTGCACAACATTTAGGTACAAATAACCTAAGTTTCTTTAATATAGCAGCACGCTGGTATTATCTTGCTGAATCTCACCTTGTCTAAATGGGTTTATCTCTAATAGTAACAACTATTTCTGTTCCCATTTTAAAAAGTTGGTATTGACATAAAAGACGTAAAAACCACTAACCACTTTTCTTCTTTTAAAAAAACAACGAATTTTCAACATTTTACACTAGTATTTCCATTTGCTCACTCTTTCAATATAGCCAAGTTTATGTTTTGGCAATTTAAAAAAGTACAAAATTAAAAAGGTATGCTGGAAAATATTGCATTTCATTCAAGGGCAACTATTTTTTGTAATTTTAGGAGTGTATAGCATACAAAATCTGAGGCTGCTGGCCTTGAGCTGACGGTTGTCTGAGCGGTGTAGTGGATCTTGTTATAGATGTGTTTGTGAGCAGATACATCCTGCAAACTCATCTTCAATATAAGAAAAAAAAAACAATTACTGAAGAACAGACAGTACACACTGTGAGTATATTCATACAATGCCAGTAATTGTAACAGGTTCAGCAGGCAGCAGTACCTCCATATTGATTTTCTTTTGGAAGCATTTAATTGTTCTAAGCATTTATGTGTGTGTGTGGTCTTTGATAAAAGAAAGCAATCGAGTTATAAGCTACTAGCTACAGACAACCTTCAAAGGCACATATATTCTCTAGCTCTTCAGCAGTTGGTTGCAGTGGTGGACCTGTTAAAGTCAAAGGTGGAAATTGCATTCAGGCCATTTTTATACGGCAACCTGGACTATAACTCCTTTTGCTCACCTTAAGGTAACACACAATACTCCTCAAATTGGTTCCAGTAACCTCTTTGACTTTTATGATGTGAAGTAAAATGCTTGTAATGAATGTCTGTAGGTTTCTCATAAGTAATGACAAATGAAACACTGGAGGGAGTACTACTTTTTAATGTAAATTCACAAATTTACATTATTAGAGAATACTGACCAGTGCAGTACAGCGGGGCAGTAAGGAACAATCATCAATCAGAATCACACTTGTTCAATTGTGGCTGGGAAAGGGGTAATACATTTGTGAGAACAACATGAGGTTACAAAGGAGACCCATACATTTCACCTATGACATCATCCTCCGAATAAAATGTAGTGGCAAAATCAGGACTCGAGAGATTTGAGAAATTAGAGATTTGAGAGTTCCACAGACTGAACCAAAGTTAAAATAAACTTGTAGTCTCACTAAATGCATTATATTAGTCATATGGAGGTGTCTGTACTTACCTTCCACCAACTTCACCATTGCTCCAGGATCCTTGGAACAGTAAGTTTACTCATTCCAATGATGGGCCAATAGTGATGTGGGTTGGCGGGCAACCTGGCCTTAAACATATGCATAGATCAGATTTTATTGCTTTGTTGTCCTAAGTGACATTAGGGGTCTTTGAGACCCCTGATGTCTCCATAAAGAGGACCTGTCACATATTTTGCTATCACATAGGGGAGTTTAATTAGCCCCGTATGTGATAGCAATAAAGTTTTAGTGAAAAAAAAGGAAAAGAAAATGTAAGTCCCCCCAAATTTAAAGTTACACATAAAAAAGAATTTAAAAAACAACATTTTTTAAAGTCCCCACCCATACATACACGCATGCAAACATGCGTCGGGGGCGCATACGTGCAAAAAATACGATTGCGCCCATTATGCTGCAAATGTTACATATCGCCGCGAACGTCTGAGTGAGAGCAATAAGCCTAGGGCCATCAATCACTGATAACACTAAACTGATGAGTGGTAAAAGCTTTTAAAGTGTCGCCTATGGCCAATTTTGGGTATGGTAGTTTTCTGTGATTTCGCGGGTGCGTGCAATTTTAAAGCTTGACATGTTTGGTGTCTATTTACCCGACGTGACCCCGTCTTTTATATTTTACCAAAAAACTGGGTAATAATAAATGTTTCCTAACATAATGTAAAAAAAAACTTTTTTTTTCAAAATTTTCTGTAATTTT
Organism: Nanorana parkeri; assembly: GCF_000935625.1. Taxonomy (NCBI): domain Eukaryota; kingdom Metazoa; phylum Chordata; class Amphibia; order Anura; family Dicroglossidae; genus Nanorana; species Nanorana parkeri. The sequence goes on from NW_017308070.1 coordinate 285,390, forward strand.
TCCTAATTATAGTAAAAAATAAAAACCCCAGTGGTGATTAAATACCACCAAAAGAAAGCTCTATCTGTCCCCAAAAAATGGTATAAAATTAATTTCAGCGTTGCATGACGGAATAAACGTCAGTCAAAGTACTGCAGCGCTGAACACTGAAAAATGGCCTGGCCAGGAAGTGGTTAAAAATACTTATTGGAACTATTTTGTTGTCTGAAGAGCATAGATGGATTTGGAAAAGTCCTTCTCAAAACACAGGCATTTTTTCATACCACTAGGGGCTCAAGAAAAGTAACCCTTTAACGGATTAATGGGTTTCATTGGATTCTTTACCCAATTATCCTGATTAAAGAAAGTACATGATCAACTGTATTCTAAAATAACAACCCTCCCTTTTGATGATAGGTCACGGAGTTGCAACAATTATACTGTAGCAACAAGTTGTCTGTACCCCAGAGACTTTTTGGGCTATTCACTGAAAAAGACTGGTCCTATTGTGGCAAGATGACATAAAATAAAATAAAATTCCTTTTTTAAATTTCATAAAATGTGTTGTTTATGGTGTGAAAGCTAGCATTGGACGTGCCTGTCATTGAGCTTTGCATTCAGAACAGTGCCATTAGAAATACAATGCGATACTAGAAACCTCAAAGAACCAAATTGATCATATTTATTTCTTTAATTGTATTGGCTAATTTTGTTGAAAATAAATATTGGTAATGTATTGAAATGTACATGTATAACTGCTACGCATTTTGCCAAAAGAAAAATAATGTCACAGTTCCTTGTACATGGATCCAGCGCCGTGTTTTGATCCCTGTCTGAGCTGCTCGGTTTCCTTTCAATCTGCCCTAAACTTAGGTGTTAAAAGGCTTGTGCACCTGTGCTTTAGCGTTCGAGCAACGTGTCTACACGCTAGTACCCGGACCTCCCTGTTTTCTGTGGCGTTTGCTGTTTGAGTATACCCTCTATTTAGTGTCTTTGTTTTTGTTGTTTTTATACCTTCTATTCAGTGTCTTTGCTTGCTCGTGTTGTTTTGAGTGTTCCTTTCCTGCTGTGCTATTGCTTTCCCTTTGTTTTCTGTCCGTATACCTCTTTGGTTTGCTGTGGCTGTGAGTTCTCTCCACAGCATTGTTTCCTGCTCTGGTTTGTGGTTTGCCTCCTGATCCTGCTTCCTGTGTCTATTCTGCTCTGCACTATAGTGCACCTCCCTCCTTTCTCCTGTGCATTCCCCTCTGCTGTTCCAGTATATCTCTTGTCCCTGTGGGTGCACATGTTGTGTGTTCCCTTCTGTTACCTGCATCTTCCCTCTACTGCCTCTTTTTTGTATCTTGTATCCTGTATGCACCCTGTGTCTTGTCCAGTGTGCTGTGGTCCCTGAGTACCCGCTGGCACTGTGCCTGCATGGGTGTGTCAGAGGGCCGCAACCTGGGAGCCGCCCTGCAGCTCAACATCCACACCATAAGTGACTCTGGTGAAGACCAGACGGCTCCTTAGATCCTGCGACTCTTGCACACCTACGTTTGATTGTGCGGTCACACTGTCCCTGCATCTTCAGAGACCTGTATCCCTGCACATTCCTAATTCAGTCACAATATAGTATTCCACAGGACTCGGAGGTTATGATTGTTGGTGCTCCAGTTCCCAAATCGTGACAAATTAATAGTTAAAAAATGTTTTTTATTTGATCCACACTGTTCCTTTAGTGTATTAAAATAACTATTAGGGTATTAAACTGGTCTCCTGTTTTTTTATATGATAAATAAGGCCTTTTGCGGTTCTGTATTATAAAAGTTGACACACAAACAAACTTCCATCTTTGCATTTCTGCTTGGCAATTGTAAGTGCCAAACTACCTTTTCAGCACCAGGCTAGTATTTTGAGAGATGGGGCTATCTTGAGAATTCACCCCCTTGAAGCATCTGATGCTAAAGAGGACATCAGTGAAAGAGTGTCTGTTTGTTGCGGCCGTTTGAATTCTATTGCAGACACAAAAAAATTGAGGCTGAAATGTTTGCCATTTTTATGTTGACTTTGCACTGTGCTGATCTGGATCCAATTTTACACCCAATAGATTTATTTAATCATCCCTGATTATTATTAATAATTTCAGCACATGCTGTTCAGTTAAATGGATATTGCAGCTTGAATGTTATTTTCAAACAATACAGAAGCTCCAGAACTACACTGTTTGTGTATGTTGACTGAATGAAGCTGCAAGGAAACATGCTGCAGAATTTTACAGGTATGCATTTGTTTCTTTTAACTTTAGAACCATTCCTTTGTTCTAAACACAACACAAACAAGGTTGATAAGGTTGAATTTAATATAACGAAGTCTTATTCTAAAACTGTTGCTGAGAAACACAAAACAAAAACCTTAGTGGAAAGCTGGAGTTTACAATGGAAGGAAAATGATTTTTACTCGTTCAATGGTAATTATTTTAGTTCCCTAGTTCAGTAACTTTACGAATAGATCCTGCTTATAGTCTATTATAAACACATCTAATAAGAAGGCCAATCCACATTTAAATTAATTTGCACTGCAGACCATCACCTATTCTTTGGCAAAGAAATCCAAAATGTCTGTGACAAAATGGGCTTCGTTTCAAGTATAAGTTGATCTCTCCTGGCACATAAGTAGGTATCTAAAGTTTGTTATAAAAGTATTGATATTGATCTGTAATATACTAGAAAAGTCAATCTGGATCAAGTCTATAATAACTATATTCAGTACAGCAAAAGCTGCTTTTGGTCCTGCCTAAAAGCAAGCAAAACAACATGCCTGACCTTAACTTTATAATCCATAACCCCCTCTGTTATGCTCCCTGTCTGATACTGAGTAAACTAAATGCTTAAAGTTAAAATTGACTCCTAATCCAGCAGGCTATACTGCACCACGGCAGTGGTGGAATGTGAGAAGTGGTTTCTTGGATAATTGTACTTTTTATTTTTAATTTGTTTTCTGCTTTACGTATTTCTTCTTCTTCCTTTTTTTTTACTAAACTGATAAAATGGAGAATGTCACACATTTTTATTTTGGGATTCAAAAGTCTTAAACAGGAGATTTTGTTGTATTTCATTTAGACTTTCTTATCCACAGATAAGGTTACACATAATAACCAACACTTTCCAAATCCTTAAAAATTCTGTTACTGTTGGAAGTGGAGAATGCTTTGTTTTTGGCCAATGTTTTCAGTGCTGGCAGCTGAGGGTGCTTTTGTGCACATTCCCTTCATTCATAGATTATATTTTTGGCTAAAAAATTAAATAAAAAAGGAATTTCATTTAAAGCAGGTAAATATGAATATTTCATATTTACAGCTAGAAGTTTCTGCTCATGAGTCTGTTGTGGTCTTATGCTGTGTTTTATATGTATTCTATAAATATCCTGAATAATCTGGAATGATTTGACCTTCAGCTGTGCAACTTTATTCAGAAACAACAGGCAGAAAAAAAAAGTTCATAGCAGGGACGTGCTCTCTTTCAATGTTTGTTCATAGAACCTATATGGAAGAAGTCAACAAGAGCATAGCTAGTGCTAGGCTTTCTTAGCCCAGCATGCTCTGCAAAAACATGTTACGGAAGCATGCTGTATTAAATGTTTGTTTGTAAAATGATGATTCTATAGCAGTAATATCAGTAGAGAGGTATCATCTCCAAAATATTTAAATAACCCAGCCACATCAAATAAGAAAATAAAAAAGTGTCAACAAAAAATGCAGATGCACTAATCACATGGTTTCTGTTGGGGACTCTTAAGGGACTAGCCCTTTAGGAAGGGCAGATCAGTCAACAGCAATTAATGAACAATGACCATGAAATGCGTGCCACAGCAAACTGTTGGTGCTATATAAATCCTGTATAATAGTAATGATAATAATAATTTGATACTGTTGATGAAATTATTTCTAAACAACATTTAAAGATTATCTCTGAGTGAAAAAAATCCCTTACCCATCCCCTGCTGCCTCCCATACTTTTTGTTGGTTAGTGATGCAGCACATTTAAGTGATGGGTCAGTAGGAGCATGTGTGAAGTAATGGGCAGGCTTTGACACTACAGGAGCTTTGCCCAGTATTTCAGTATATTGACAGGGATTGGGGGTACCTGTTGGTGGCAGCTTTTTTTTCAGTAAAGGTTACAGAGTTGCTTTAACCTGATCCTAAACTCTTAATCTTAACAATAACTTCAAAAGTGAGCCCTTAACCTTAAAAGAGAACTATGGGGTAAGTGTTTTTCACCATAGTTCTCTTAAGGGTCACGGGAGGACACATACTAGCATCCTCCCGTGACCCAAAGCTCAGTAAATCGCGAGCTACAGCTCACTGTATACGGAGACTGCCGCAGCCGGGACCGTTCCCGACATTACTGTCGAGATCTACCCAGCTGCGTGAGTGGCAGCTGGCTCTCTATCTCTATCTAGAGGCAGAGCCAGCTGTGTCCGCCCCCCCCCCATTCTTTCCTCCACTCAGCGCTGGAGGATCGGAGCGAGGAGGGGGAAATACCTGCAGGGAGATGATCGAGAAGTGAGCGAGCGATGGTATGTGTTCGCTCACTTCCCGAAACTTTTGAGCGGACGGGTGACAGTTTCATTGTCACATGTCGGCTCCAACTATGAGGATGAATGATTTTCACTCACCTCATAGTTCTCCTTCTAACACTTAATACTTAACCTAGCCATAACAGTAAAACAAAACCACCTAACTCCAGACAATAGCCCTAATCTCTGCTTTACATTAACTCATAGCACGCAACTAACCCATGAAACATACAATATTCTGCATCATGAACCCCTATACTGAAACCTCAGTGTTGTGTCAAATGATACCAGCAGTAAAAAATAATGATCAACCTACCTTGAGTACACATGTACCAGGATTACAGGATACCCTAAGCTTTTTTTTTTTTGTTTTGCATAAAATGGGAAAAGGTTAGAACTCCTGTCAGGTTTCACTGCTATCCAAAGCATCTTTAGAGAGATTTCCCCCTCACCTTTTGTTCTGGGAACAATCTTTAGCAGACAGGAACTGAACCAGGGAAACGGGCAACAATAAAATGCCGACAGAGGTTCTAGCATTACCCTACTTAAAAAAAAAAAAGCATTTTTACTTCTGTGTTTGTTGCTATCAGAGAGATTGCCCCTAATTTCCTGCCCTGGGGACAAGTTTTTTTTACCAGACAGGAAGTGAAAGAATCCCTCTATCAAACATCCTACAGCAGGGAAATCAGGAGTTCTAATCCTTCACCACTCTACATAAAACTAAAATAAACATTTGGGGAATAGATACATTTCACACATGTTATTTTTTTAAACAAAATTGCTGAAGTTGCTGTGTTCATCTACAAACTAGTTTGTATCCCTTTGGAACCCCCTTAGATTTCAGGCCTAAGCTGTGTGCATGAACTTGATTTCTGCCCAAGTTGGCATTGATGTATAGGTTTACTTTGAACAAAACTATTGTTAACCTTCCCCCATACCCAGCCATCCTAAACTAAACTGCAATATCCCCCTATTCCCCAGCTTCTTACTTGCCTATGTAGTGCTGCCCCTGGTGTTCTAATGCAATTCTTTTTAGTTCAGTTGCTGAATTACTTGAATAAAACCATATGCCAGGATTTCTAGTCTTGATATACAGCCCGATTCTAGTATGTATAAGTGTGACCACTGATTAAGAGAATTTCAAAAGACATTCCTGGTTCATACTTTGGTCTGTTGAATGGTGAGAAGTAGAATCTAGCATCAGGCAGTGGTCAAGGCCCTTTGTATAGCATGGGTTTTGGAACCCAAAGGTCTCCACAAGGACACAAACTGATTTGAAAATTAACACAGATATTTGCAAGAACAATAATGTTCCTGCAATTTCTTAGTATGCCAGCGTGGACAATATTGAGGATCCCATAGGTTCCTTTAAAAAAGAAACATTTTCCACATAAATGTCATTTCCCCTGTGCTGTACCATTTTTTGTACAGATTAAGTAAAAATGACTGCTTCACGATACCTTTATATTACAGTACTGTATAACTTTCTATTGCATTTGTATGTGTTTTATTTTTTACTATACATTGTCCATCATATAGTTGTTTCCATATATAAGTTAAAATTTGCAGAACAGAACATTCCACTAGCAAAAATGTTTCATTCACTTATGCAAGGAAGGGCAAGATAAACCTTAGTTAAATGATGGTATTCATCTGTTTTCATACTTGACAAATAGTAATTTCCTTCCTTTCTTGCCTTCCCTGATCATCTTGTTGGAATGCTGCAGTGGTTATAGGAAGAAAAACTGATGGTGTAGGAGGTTTTATTCAGGAAATTATTTGAAAGTGCTGGATTAGTGTCTACCTTTTGAAACACCGTTTTTTTCTGAATCTTCAAATATTATTTAGGATAATGGTAGCCATCATATCAGTTCTGATACACTACTACTTCTTTGAGATTTTTCTCAGTTATAACTTATTTTTTTTATATTAATGTACAGGGCTTAAAAGGTATTATCTAACTAAAGAAGGGCAATTGTAGAACTGAATTTACTGAATAAAGGGAAAAGCTGTGTAGGCCTTTTAAGTTCAATGATGTATTGGTGGAAGGCTGTCATTATACACAATTAATGTTCTTAGAAGGAAGAAATTGATTATGGGCAGTGATGAACCCTAAAGAGGGAACATAACTTAAAGCTCTATGACATGATGAGAAAAATATGGTACTCATAACATTTACATTTTAACCATTGCTAGTCACTGTGCCTTAATAAAATCTACTCTTCAAAGGAGGAAAGAAATTGTATAATTACCACCATTTTCCATTTATCCTACTCCTTCTTTATACTGTACTACTAGTTCCCTCTGCTTTGAAATAATACACTTGAGCCATGACAATGTTTCTATGCTAATTTTTAAAGTGACACTGAACTCACGAGTTAAAACTTAGAAATGCATTCAAGTACCCTAACTATTTACATATACAGTATGTAGCTTTTTTGTGTATCTTTCAGCAGTAGAGCCTCAAATCATCTCTGAATTGGTACTGACACTGCCCTTCCTTCTGGAGGGTGGCTACTTTTGTTTTTCATGGTCCCTGTGTGCGTCATAAAGTAGCCACCACTCCAAGATTACTCCAGTGATGGACTACACTCACGCTTAGTTGCTAATTTGTATTGAGATTGTAGTTCATCACAGTGAAATAAGAATGTCACCAGCACTCCAGGATCAGTGAAATAAGTCCATTTAATGACTTAGCAGGCCATAAGTGCACTTATGACCTGCTAAGTCATTAAATTGACTTATTTCACTGATCTTGGAGTGCTGGTGACATTCTTATTTCACTTGAAGTTTTTTCAGCTTGGAGAGGTGGCTACTTTACAACACACACAGGAACCATGGGGAACAAAAGTAGTCACCCTCCAGAAGGAAAGACAGAGCACCAATTCAGAGATTATTTGAGGAGTTACAGCCAAGTGATGCAAAAATAAGCTACAATTTTGTTACCAGTTAAGGTACTTTAATTAATTTATTATGGTGACACCCCCTGGCAGGTGACACAGGCTCACCTGAGATGCAGAGTCTAAGCACTGGCTGGTTTTCGCCCGAGCACAAAAAAGCTATATTTTTGTTAATAGTTAAGGTACCTAAATGCATTTTTAAGATTCAACTCCTGAGTTTAGGGTCACTTTAAGAATCTAATGATATGATAATTACTTTCCCGTTTATTTACAAGTGTTTCTACTTACCTGTGTATTTTGCCCATTTTAATGATGGCTGCTGTGTTCTCTGCAATTTCTGATTAGGTCATCAAGTACTTTCATATACATTACCTCATGGATTATTGTCTATTGCAAGGGTAGGTAACCTTAGCCCTCCAGTTGTTATGGAATCACAAGCACAATAAAGCATTTCAAGACTCACCCACAGGCATGACTCCAAGAGGCAGAGGTATGATGCAATTTCTAGCTTTACCACAGCTGGAGTTCCAAGGTTGCTCACCCCGGTCTATTGTAGCTGACACATTTTCTCAATTGGGACAGTACTGGTTATTGACAAAACTCAAATGAGTGAAGGCACTGGTGCTTATTAGAGATTCCATTCTGTTCTGACAGATAAAGGGAAGGCTCTGCTCCTTAATATTACACAGGTGGCACCACACCAGTAGCCTGCAGGGGGTGTAAAAATAGGGTTACAAGAAAATGTTGCTACTTGCTTTCCATAGGTTATTTAGTATTATTATAACCCTAGCAAGCCATGCCTACCTATTACTCAATCGTTCAGTCATCAGCTTAAGGTGTTATTACTTTACACGCAGATCCTGTCTTTTTCTCTCTAATAACTGAGTTTTTGTCATTTACAACAGGCTTTACATACGTTAATAATAGAATTTCAGGTAAATGCCAGTTCATATTTTTTGTTCCAAGTGAATGGGAATAACAAATGTTACAAATGTAAACCTGCGAGAATAGTCATTTCAGGTGAAGTGAAATAATATTCAATTATTCAGATAAAAGGAAAAGAAAAGCACTTTTAAAGCTTTAGTATCACCCTATTTAAGGACCAATACTTAAACCACTTCTCGCGGGTCCACGTAAATACATGTCACCCGCTTGAAGTGATTATACCAAGAACATGGCTGCTGCTACAGCTGCGTTCTTGGTATCGTTTTAAACAGCAGACGATTGCTGTTTATGTACAAGCCGCCAGATCGTTTGTATCAAGCGGTGCTGTGTGCCCCCCCCTCTGCCATCTTCCCCACGTTCGCCTGTCTCCCGCGCGGGCCCGGGACCGGCACAGAGGGTCTCTCCTCTTCAATCGAAGAGAGATCAGCAGGCTTCTAGCCGCTCATCTCTCCTGCGATCACTGGACTTGGCATTTATGTATCACTTCCGGTGTCACCGTTTACATTCTCCGGCTCCTAGAGCCAGGAGAAGAAGCTGGGGAAGCAGATATCTGCTTTATCAGCTTCTTTGGGGTCCCTAGGTGACATTAGGGGGCTGAAAGGCCCCTGGTGTCTTCATAAAGAGGACCTGTCAAATTATACTGTATTTACTATTTCATAGGGGGTTTGTTAATCCCCTATGTGATAGCAATAAAGTTGAGTGTAAAAAATAATTGCAAGAAATTTTTTTTTAATGTCCTCCGCACATGCAATGCAAACACGCATTGGATGCGAACATCAGAGAATAATTCTAGGGCCATCAATCACTGTTAACACTAAACTGATGAGCAGTAAAAGCTTTTAAAATGTCGCCTATGGGAGATTTTGTGTATTGTAGTTTTTTGCGGTTTCACAGGTGCATGCAATTCTAATTCATAAATATTTTCTTTTTGCAGTCTCTGAGTAGGCTAGAATACATGTGTTTGCAGTAGGGGAAGGTTTTGGTTGCCACTGTGTTTCACCACTCTGACATTGTCTACACATAATGTATTCCTTGTGTGCAATTTCTATGTTACATTTGAAGCGCAACTCCAGGAAAAACAAACGTTAACGATTGCAGTGGGTTTACCTCCGCATTGATAGGGTTAAATGCTTGTTTTATCAAGGATAAGATGAATAAGCAGAAACACTTATTTCTTGCTCCAGTAGACTTCCTGCACAAACTGATCACAAAGCCATTGCCAGTGGATCTGCATTGTACATGAGGGTGTAGATGGTCTTGCCCACATCCTGAAGTGTCAGAGAATGGGTAAGAGTGCCAGGGAAATCAGGAATATGGTAACTATTGCTGTATATTTCTCTACCAATAGACAAAACGAGCATTTAACCCTTGTATTGTGGAGGGGGGCCCACTGCAAGGATTAATAATTGAGATGCGCTTAGAGCACTGGCTACTTTACAACACACACAAGGACCATGGGGAACAAAAGTAGCAACCCTCTAGAAGGAAGGACAGTGTCGGCACCAATTCAGAGATGATTTGCGGATCTACAGCCGAGTGATACATACATTAGATATATTTTTGTTAATAGTGAAAGTACTTGAATACATTCCTTTTCACTCCTGAGTTTAATGTCACTTTAGTCGGACATATGTAGAATCATTTGTGCTTACCAAGTCCTCATAATAGCAGGTGGGAGGATCCTATCAGCATGTAAACATAACACAGAAAAAAAAGGGACTAGTGTAATTATTAGGCATCACAATGTTCTAACACAATGCATTTCTCATAAAGGGTCATTTATTGCAGCACTGAGCATGCTACTTAAACATGGTGGCCAGAGCAGAACAAAGACCAATATTATTTACCCATCTAAACACCTGCAAATACACGTAGGTACATCCAAACAATGGCCTTAGTGGACACTTCTGCATCCTCCAGCGCTGACTGGCGGAACGGACGGGGGGCGGGTACAGCTGGCTCTGCATCTAGATAGGCAGAGCCAGCTGTCACTCACGCAGCTGGGCAGATCCAGACATAATTGTCGGGATCCACTTTAGCTGCGGCGTCTCAGTATACCCCGAGCTGTAGCTTGCGGTATACCGTGCTTAGTGTGACGGGGAGGACACTAGTTTGTGTCCTCCCGTTACCCTAAGGAGAACTATGGGGAAAAGCCCTAACCCCATATAGTTCTCCTTTAAAGATTAAAAAAAATAAAAAAAACAACTACCACATCGACTCCAATATTAACAAAGGTATTTTTGCTTTTTAACTTCATCATAACGAATGTTCGTAAAGTTACGAAAATGTGCTGAAACTAACGAAAATACGTATTTCGTACGAATCCGAATTGAGTTTCGGATACGAATTACGAAATACAAAATAATGGATATTACGAAACGGTACGAAATGAAACGGAATTCATTTTTTGACGGCGCACAAGTCTACTATCAACTAGTTATGAATAGTTGGAAGCCTCTATAAGGAGCTGCTCCTCTCCGTTCAGAAACACAACTTGGGATACATAGTACTCTTATGATCACTCCAGTGTTTGTTCTGTACACAGAGGATCGGTAAATGTCACAGATATTTACCGATCCTCCCGCTCTGCCATCCTGAGCTGCTTGAAAGTGACAGCTGGCAGCTCTGCTCTCTATTCTGATGAGCGGCTCCCTCCTCCATCCCCCCACCAGCCATTTCTCCTTGGATCCCCGCTTCCTCAGCCCATACAGGTGGGGGAGAGTAGTGGGGATTCAAGGAGAAATAGATCCAAGCCTGGAGCAGCTCCAGGCGGGGAGGGGAGGCCGCAAATTGTGGAGGCTGGGAACCGGTGGTGCCGGGGGAGGGGAGGTACCCGGGAATTCTTGTTAATAGCTCTTGATGACTGCAATTATTTCATGATCACTAAAGCAACCCTGAGCTTATAGCAGAAGAGTAGAAGCCACCGATGTATTGCATACTAACGTGGCCAGCTGCAAGTGGTTGTATTCCGCCAAAAGGGTTAAATCCCTCAGCCCCACATACACACATACAAATGCAAACACATATAGGGTGCACCAACATGCAAAAACGATATCACAGTGAATATTGGAGTGCGAACAATCATTTTATTGCCATCACTCACTGTTTTTGTGCATATATTGTATTTTTTCCTAAAAAATTTTATTTGATAAACATTTGTGCAAATGTCAATCAACATTAAAAATTGCAACTAGCATTGTACAGGGCCTCTGCTTTCAGAAAATATACAATAGTTTGGGTGTTTTAATCTATTCTCTAGCCAAAATTCTGATTTTTAACGTGTGTGCAAAAATAAAAAATTACTCTGGGCTCAAAGAGGTTAAATAACTATAAGTTCCGGTAATGTAATGTTGAATACATATTAAAAAGGTAGATGGTTGATGCACACCTTTAAAGCAGTATTTAGCAGACTTCAGCAGGCAAAATCTCAGGCTTTAGCACCAGCACAAGCTTAAGGTGCCCATACACTGTACGATTCTCGTACGAGAATCGCGGGAAATCACCCGCGATCGTACGAGAATCGTACAGTGTATGGAAGGCGTGTGACCATTTCTACTGTACGGTCGCACGTCTTCCATCGAACAAGCAGGCTGGAAAACCGGCCGGGAATCGTACGATTCTCGGCGAGTGAGTGGCCTGCTTTTTCGACAACTGACGAACGGGCCTGTGTGCGTACGCGCACACTGCCCGTTTGCCGTACTTGCAAGCCCGCCCCTCATTGCAGTCATCGCAAGTACGATCTGCCTGTCCAAGATAGGCAGATCGTACTTTTTTAAGTACTTTACAACCATTGCAAGACTAAGGTCTTGCGATGGTTGTAAAGTGTATGGCCACCTTAAGACTCATCTTTTCTAATAGAAAGCAATTACTTTCTATGTACGTTTCTGTGTGAAGTACTTTTACAATTACAGCAAAGTAAGTATTTCCGTACATTTCCACTCTGACCAATTCAGATTTTGTCTGATGGTGGTGTTTCAGCATTATGTACCCCTATACTTTTTCACAACTATCATCCTACCTTTGCTGTCTACAATGTTTCATATGACTTTTAACTTTTGTTATATGTGGTCAAAAAAAATTCTGCTGCAGATCCAAAATAATTGCAGTGCTTTTTGCATTGATTAGAATCCCATATCTGTTTTGTTGAGTTTTTCAAATCAGCTGCTGACGAGTGATAAGCATGGTCACACACTGGACAAAACGCTATTCAATTTCAAGCCATCACAGTCCTGATACATTTTCTTCCTTAGTAGGGAACAAACTAACATAGTAATATTTTGTATGATCTCAGATATTGTTTTTTTGGTATAGGAAGGTTGTAGTCACATATAGGCTCATTTAAAAAACTAGTGCAAAGAGCATGTGCAATAACCTGGAGTATTCAGTCATAAATAATTGTACTGATGCCAGACCACCTTGCATATTGCACTGTTTTACGGAATAAGTTTGATAGAATATTTATAGTATAAGTACAATAATATTGTGTAGACAGCTATGCCTGAAATCTGTCTTCATACTGAAAAGAAGTCATGTGGATATTTTTACAACACAGTGGATTTTTCCCTTAGCTTTATTCTGTCACTGCCCTGTCTTAAAATAACAAATTTGTCAGAAAATAGATTTACCCCTCAAATATATTATTTGTGATAAAGTTTTCTTTGCTTTACAAGTGGCGGTGGGAGAAAAAATAACGAAGGCTGCCATATTTTGACACATCTGGTGCCACAACAGAAAAACCGCTTCTAAATCAAGACCAAGGTTTATTTAAATAGAATAACATATTTATAACCCTATCTGACTTGTAGCATGTTCATATTTTTCTATTAGTAAACAATGTGATTTTTCAAACCATTTGCACTCTATGCCAGCCGTGAAATAAAGTAATTAGCACACATAATAAATACACACTTAGCGTGAATTAGGATTATCTTAATGTGCATTTGTCAGGCACTTAACAAAGGAAGCCTTTAGAGTGAGAGGGCCCATCTGGCAGGGAAGAGGTTAAGATTAGTAACATATGTTCTTGTCAGCGTGTATTTAGCACCTGCAGAAATGAGCATGAGGACTGTGACAGCAGAGAGGGAGAGCGCCTGCTGGGGAGACTGTGCACAACTGTCAACAAATTTTACTTTGTTAATTTTTTCTTATTAAAAGCAATCCAAGAAAGGAGCGTAATAGTGCAGGTGTTCGGAGCAGCACAGCAAGACCATTTAATGAGAGGAAAGGTACGCGAACCTCTCACTCTATCATCCTTCTTTACAGATGAGGGTTGCAGTAGATCAGAGAGACTGAAAGTGCCTCCTGATAATCTTAAGATCTTGTCTGCTTAGCAATGTGCCTGTTTTGTAGGCTTTTTAATTGGCTTTTATCTGTACTGGAATCTAAAGTGTATGAAATTCCACAAAGTGCTATGGAACACATACCTTCAAATGTGTGCTGTGGGGGCGGGGGACTAGCGCCACGCAGGGAAATTTAAAAAAAGGAGGAAAATAGGCTTGAATAGACTCAAGGAAAGGAAAATCCTTTAAAGGCTAAATACACATTGGTAGGCTTTTTTATATTTGGAATTAAATGTGTATTAAAGATATAAAAGGTCTATTTTGTGAAAATAGTTCTTCTATAAAACACCTTGTAGTATACATGGCTGCATTTTAACACGTTAGATGATAATCTGGGATGTTATTACGGCATGTACAGAAATTTGGTAGCCTTACCTGATTTTGGCTGTGTCTCTAGATACCCAGAATTTTCCTTATGGGCAATGCACAAGATATGGTCAATTCTGTACAAAGTGGTAATTTGGCACCCTTGCAAACATCACTAAGGTGGGAAAAGAAGACATACCTTACTTAAGGAGGAACTTTGCCAGCTAGGAGAAAATGAAAGTGACACTAAACCCAGGAGTTATTCAGAAGATCAGGTGAGCAAGCTTGGAGAGGTAGATACTTTACAACGCACATCGGGACCATGGAGAACAAAACTAGCCACCCTCAACGAAGGATGATTTCAGAGATGATTTGAGGATCTACAGCCCAGTGATACACAAATAAGTTACATTTTTGTTAATAGTTAAGATATTTGAATGCAGTTTTAAAATGTATCTCCTATGTTTAGTGTCACTTTAAAAGTCAGCACCTACAAGTACAAATACTGTAACTGCTGACTCTTAAGAAACACATATTTACTAGCTCATAAAATCCAGCGCTGTCCTCCCACACAGCCAATTCTTCTCAGGGGATCTGCTCTTCTGCACCACCATCTTGGGTTCGGAAGCTGGAAGGAGGCTATGTATGGGTATGTACAAAAGATGTCAGGCAAGGAATGAGAAAGTGGGACTGAATAAAATTAAAAATGGTACATGCGCCACGAGAAAAGAAAATGCCATTGTCTAAGAGGCTTGGAGGAGGATGTTGACGGTGAGTCAAATTCTTTGGCAAAGGTCAACTTTAAAGCATTTAGGAAAACATTTTTTGCAAATAAACATTTTTTTAGAGATACAGCATGATTATCATATGTCATCCTTGCATCTTATTTGTTAAGGATGGCTGTAACATGTTCACATACAGGAGTAATTGTGTTTTAGTAACCCTTTCACTAAATGCAGGAAATCAAACTAAGAACAGCCTGTAAAAGAAGATCATCAATACCTTTCTAAAGAGCAGCGACTTAAAACTTTGCTATAGATCTCCAGTCACTGCTGATATACTCCACTTCCTGTTGTGTCAAATACCTGGTCCCCCACCATGTACTATAGTGTTGTAGGGGCCAGTGGGAAGAAGCAGAATGTGCGGGGGAGAGCAGGTATTTGACACACTCAGAAGTGTCAGATAGAAGCGGCACCTGGAGATTGGTACTACTGAAGATGCTACCTGCTGGAAGGGTAAATATTCTCTTCTTTTTTTACAGGATGATCTTAGTTTGATCTTTCTGAAATTAGGGACAGGGTTGCACTAAGTGTCCTAGCTTGCTAGTCTTCCTATAGTACAGCACTAAATAACAATCTCTCCCTATTATCTAATATGCTAAAGTATAGAGTATGTTTTTGTTCAAACATATTTATTTGAAACCAAATTAGGTTCAAATTCACAAATTAAATATTAATTAATTAAATAAATGAATTCTATAAACTAGATGTAACATTCAAAAAGTAGGTTTTGTATCATCAAATCATTGAATGATGAATTAAAGTAAATCCTAACTGAGTTGCAATTTAGTTTGCTAAAGTGCTGTGTTATAATAAATAATTGTCATTTTTTTCAATTAAAATATATAGCTCAACCGTTTTTTCATCCTTTGTTGCTTCTCAGTGCCACTCCCTGTCTACGTGCATGCACCCCAACAAATCCTGATAGTGACAACCTTGGACCATGCTTATGTAATATATATTGTCATGGTCACTTGTAATTTGCTTGGGAAGCCCATGCAACAAAGTAATAATGCAGGAGCATATATGGGAGAAAGGGACAAAGCCTTGTTACCCTGCAACAGGAAGTGCAGATGTACAAATATTGAAAATGGCTTTAGAAAGGACCTTAACATGTTTAAAGCGTAGATGAGATTTTAATGATTTGGTTTACATTTACTATACATACACTTTAATCCTGCCATGGGAAATAGAGTGTGGGTAGTTCTCAGAGTTCAATGCTCCAGTTAAATACTGAATCTCTGAGATGGAAGTGAATAGGAAAAGGTAAAAGCTATCCTTTATATTTTGTTATATTTATTTAGTTGACATGTCTTTTAAGTTAACAGAATATTGTGGCAGATGGGTAAGGCACCCATAAGATAACAAGGCAGTAGTTGCAACTTACTTTTAATCAGTTTACAATGTTTGTTAACCTGCAGAGTCTTGTACCACCTTTTTGGGATGGCAGTAATGAAAAAAAAGACATTCCCTGTTGCCACTGAGCTGGTGTTCTGAGAGGGGGCTTTACCAAGTACTGGGGGGGGGTGTAGGTTCATATTAATAACAGAGGGGGTGAACTCTTACAGTTTCCTTTCCTTGCTATGAGTAATATCGTATGTGGTGGGGAAATGACTAAACCACAGTGTGTGCCAGTTCTTTTTCAGTAATAAAAGTGCTTATATATATGTTCTATATTTGTTGGACAATAGGAAACAAGGCTCCAAGGAGACTAACAATAACATGTCTTGTATTGACAACGTAACATTAACTCCATGAGCAAGACAAGGGTGATCCATAATGGTTATGGAACTTGAGATTGTTCCCAAAATAATTTACAAGCAATCAAAAAAATGCAGATGCCACATAGTGGTTAAACAAAGTTATTGAGGATATTTTATTACAAACACTGAAATATGGTATCAATACAAAGGATCTGTTTGATAATTTGTAGCCATTACACCCAAGCATTCCTGTAGTGTGCGCACTCCCTAAGATCCAAAAAGACCTGATGTTACCACCTCCCCAACAGTGTCCAGCAAACACTCAATTTTGTCCCAAAAGCCATGTTTTTAGACAAGATCTTGTCTCAATTAGTAGTAAAAATTAGAGCAAAATGGTGGGGAAATATTGGTTCCCTTGTCATGTTTCATGTGGAACTAAATGAGCAAGATCATTCTTGCAGTTCTCATTTTTAGAAAGAGTGATTTAAATTGTAGCACGGCATTTGTATACAGACCTTTTCTCTAACCAGCTAAGATCTATTGCATTTCAATAGATTCCATCCACTGCACATATTCAGATACAAATCCAGGAGTTAGTTTTCAGTGTCTCCAGACAGAATTGTTAGTAACAGGGCTTTTTTTGTCATAGAAATAGGTGCAGGTACCCAAGCCCCCTGGGAACATGAAATACCAGTGAATTTTGGCTTAAAACAGGGCATGGTGAGCAATAAAATTAAATCCACGGCTAGAGGAGGTGTCAGGCATATTGCAGAGAAAGGGGTTACCCAGATCTCCTTTAAGTAATATTAACTCATGTTAAAAACCAAAAAAGGTTCATGGGAGAGTTGGACCCAGTGATTTCTCCTTCTCTGACCATGCAGGTTATCTTATCTAATATAAATAGGGCTTGATATGCCAGTCCACTTATACTGTAAATGTTTATACATTACACTATCTCTTATTTATAATTGACTTGCTATTTATTTTAATTTTATTTTACTGGCCAACAGAATTAAATGTATATCAGCTAAATCTGATTGTAACAATTTTCATACCAACCTGTATTTTCTTTTTTGTGAGACCTGCAAGAATAAAGTTGCAAAAGGTTAATGCATAGTGCAATCCACTGACAAAAAATTTGAACAGTGCACTTCTGAGCAAGGATTAAAGTCGCACACCACTGCAACCTGTAAAGTGAGTTCATCAATCGAAGTATGGAAATTATGCATTCCAGCTTATCTCGCCTGCATGCAGCATCTGTTGTTGCTCTACTCTTCTTTTATATTGCACTCCCCACCCCCATCATCACTTTCTGTCTGTGCATGGAGAAAATCTATTTCTCTCTATCCAGCCCTCATGTAAAATACCAGGGAGTGTAAAGCACAAGAGGCATACATTTTTTTCTTCATAGTAGATTCCATCCTATGCTGAACCCCCTGCTTCCCTTAACTTTCATTGGTCTGGTCATGTGAGACCATAAAAGAACCTTCCAAATAGTAAGTCTTGCAATGGTGTTATTAGACATGGCAGGTATACTGTATTCCTAATTGGTTTATTTATAGAGACTTTGCACAAGTTTCTACTCAGAGTGCATTTCTTGATATAGGCACAATTAAAAGTAATTCTGCAGTACACACAATAAATACAATATACATACCACCAAAGTGTGGAAGAATAAACATGATGAAACTAATTTGTTCACAATTTTTTTAATATTTTAAACTTTTTAGTGTCTTTGACTGGCAGTTTGAGATGTAGACAGTAGGGGGTGCTCTGGGAACTAGCTCTCTCAGGCCAAGCAGTAATTGCAGAAAAATCAGCCAATTTTCAGGTAGAAGAAACATCATCTTTGCTTGTGTTTTGTTTGTATGCTTCTATTTTATCCAATTGTATCTGCTTCCCTAGATCTATAACTTAGTTGCAGATCCCATTAAACATTTTCATCCATTTCTTTCCTTCCTGATATTAAACACTTAAGATGTTATCTATTAATAAAGAGCAAAACGAGAGCAATAGTAAGCTACTGACCAATTGGATTTATTGCCTCATTATTTCTGAGATTATGAAATGTAACTTGATTGGTTTAATTACCGCTACAATGGCTGGTTGATGAACCTGCTATCCTAGCTGGACGATTAAAATGTCCTTGTGCATACAGAAGGTATGTGCGTCAGATGCTTACCCAGTGCCTGTGTTAACACTGTCATTAGACAGTGCAGATCACAGGCACAATGCACAATCTTGCTGCTCCACAACTTCACCTGGAGATTTAGGGCATCCCCAAAACAGTTTATTTAAAGGATATGCGCATTTTTAAAATAGCATTTTAAGCTGCATTAAAAGACCCTCTCCCCACAGAATAGTTTTTTTATAAAAAAATAAAATTGCATGCAAATTGGTCCTTTAAAAAATGCCAAATAACAAGATCTCCCTTTACTCTTTGGAACTCGTGCATATGTGGCTAGGACATGTGACCATGTACATCATCTCAGGGGAGGAAAGTTACTTTCCCCGAGATCTCATGAGATTTCCAAGCCATGCTCTTGCAAACCTTCCCAGGATGCAATGCTTGGGCATGATTACATAATTTGTCCCGAAGTGGAAAAAGTATTGTCATTAAAACAAAATATGTTTGTTTAGCTAATGAACGTAAGATGATTTCATATCAGCATGCAGAGCTGTATGCTGATGTGATTTTGAGTCAAAGGGGGATAAAGGTCCTCTTTAACAGACCGATCCTGCCAGCTTTTTTCTAAGCAAACAGGTTGTGGATCCTAGATGACATCTTTGAATCCCCCTAATCCCCAGCCCATTTGATGACATACAGAAACCATCTAGAAATTATATATTTGCACTGAGAGTAGCAGTGGGTGATGGCGATGACTGCTGCTGTCAGAACACCTGAACTGTGAGTGCAGTCAATTAGCTGAAGTCAATGCCTGATGGAGAATTTTCAGACTGGCTACTGGAGGGGCACAGAGGAAGGGCGATGATAAAACACTGCTCGAATTTCATCTGTACAAGCAGAATTTGGCCCACATTCGAGCAGTGTACGGCCAGCTTGAGGCAGAGTCAAAATAACTGCCAGTGTTCTTCAAATTTTGCATCGCATTTACAGCTGGCTTTACTTTAAATACATGCATGTTGTTTACAATACAAAACATAAGAGAAACGTTGTATTTTAGTGCTTATTTTTAAAAATGCTTAAAATTCTAATTTTGAGTGTCAGTTTTGCTTATGGTGACTCCAGACTTTTACTTCCGAAGTGGCTTTGCTGCCCTTTTCCACGATTCACAGAATTTAATAATATTGGTAATATAAATTTAATTGAGTTGTAGTTGAAAAACTTTGTTGAAAAAAGTTAACAATCTCGAGTGGTGAAAAATGGTAGGCTTCTAAAACAGCAGTTTTTTTTCCCGTTTTTTTTCTTGTTTTGTGAATTAATTTTTCTCTATGTAAAAATGTTCTAATTATTTCACTCCTAAACTGATCTGGTTAAGAATTCCTCTGGACTTATTAGTATTCCAACAGGAGCCCACCCAACATTTTCATGTTATCACAGAACAGTACATGGCTTTGAAAAGTTTTTTTGGGAATCAATGCAGTTTTTATGATGCAATAATTACTTTCTTTATTTTGAAATATATTAAAGTAAAACTCCAACAGACATTTTTTTTAAACTTTTGATAAAAAGGACATGTGTTAAACATCCATCAGGTATATATTGTTATATGTAGATTTCCCATCTCTCATTTTGTGTCATCAAAAAAAAGTGAGAAGAATGTCTAATGGGGACATAGCAATAAATACATTGTATTAGTAGAGTGTTTAGAATGAAAAATGGTTAGAACCTTTTGATGTTGTTTGCTGAGATTTCTTTGATTTGTGTTTTTGCTGCTGGGGTATGGTGAGAAATATCCCAAATCAGAAGAAAGATTAAAAAAATGTAATTATGCCCTTACAAAGCACACACAGCATCCTTTTGGATCCCATCAGCACAGGTTCTGGGCTTCTCACTGAAGTCTATTTTTCTTGAACTCAGCCTTAGTGCATTATGGGGTACAAGAGCCTGTGTTCCCTCTGTCATTCAGTACTAAATAAAGGACCTATAAAAAAAAATTAAAAACAAATTTCTTTTGTTATGGCTAGAACAAGACATACAAAATACTTTTTTTTCAGTCTGGTAAATATAAAATATTATTATAGCCAGCAGTTGGAACTCTCAGCTCCTGATCACATATTTTTAATATCTACTAACAGCATGTTAAAAAGCTTGTTGTTTAAAGACCTTGAGAGCTCATTTTGAAATTTACTTGTAAGCAGATAACTCATCTTACTGACTCACCCCTTGTCAGGTGTGAAGTCCCTATTGTCCAAAATTTCAATCAGACAAACTGTGAGGTAGGTTAATGATACTATTCTGACTCTCTTCACGTAGTAGAAGTTTATTTGTAAATCAACTAATGTAGCCGCAATTGACTATACTCTCGCAACATAGAGTGCCAGGGCCTCCACGGTTTAGAATTAGACTTTAGTTAATTCAGATACTCCATTTACAGGGGTGGGGAGATAGTTGTAAATTGTGAGGCTTGCAATTATTTCAAAACCTTATTGTCCTTTTTTAAAGCAAACAATATAGTAGAAAAGCAGATATTTTGTTATTAACTTGGGCAAATGATGAAGTGAGGGCTAGCTAACCATTTTATGCACATGCACTATTTTCCAGCTGGCAGTACATGACTGGTTAAATTTCCTTTGTGCTTTCAAAGAGAGTCCATTGAAGAATCTTACCTTTTGGGGTTCCTTTGCTTTTCATTTGACAGCTGCACTTTAATAAAGATAATTGCTGTCTTTGAAATTGCTGGTGTAGTATTCAGATAAGGTTCTTTTAATATATAAAAGGGTTATTAAACCCTTGTGTGTTTTTGCATATAGCAAGCAGTAGATATATGCAAACATTTAAAAAAAAAATACTTTCCTGTGTCTTCGCCGCACGCTCCCATCTGAACATCTGAAGAGTCTCAGGCGGCCGCAAAGGATCTTGGGGCGGACGCATACGCACTTCCTATGTTCGGCCGTGAGACAAGGAGAGACTCAAGGTAAGTCTATGGAGCAGCGTGCACCCGCACAGACACCGTGGGGCAAGAGAAGAGGAGGACAGAGGAGTCAGCGCTGGAGGGACAGCTGAAAAGGACAGGAAAGAAGAAGATCGGATTAAGAAAGTCCCTAAAGCAGGATTGGGAAGGGGGGAACATTTGTTTGACTTTAATGTCACTTATAGGTGCATATATAATATAGGTGCATTATTAAGGATGTTGTGGTTAGGCTTTCTGATTTAACCAAAGCTGTCTTGACTGTTGGATTGGTTCTAGTCATTGAATATACCCTAAAGTAATAACTGTGTACTTTAGAAGCTCCTGATGAAAAATCAAACACACAGTTTAACAAGCTAACCTGATGACATTATTCCAAATCACATTTCTATAAACCCATATCATTTAAATAAGGACTTAGAGAATTATAGTCACCGGGTAGAAGAGTCAAATTTTCAACATACATCGCTATCACTTTATTGCCCTATGATGTCTTCACTTTTGTAATCATTAATACAAAGGCATAAGGATCATTTGCTGCAGGCCCATTAGAATAGAAGAGCACTGAAGGAACTTGCAAGTAATGGAGTATGGATTGAGAAGTTGTACATGAGCTCCTATTTTAGCCTATTGACGAACCTAGAAAGTCAAGAGAACACTTGAGAAAATTGTTATTTTCCAGTCATTCAATGTAATCTAAATTTTCCTTGTTTAAATTAAATACAGTAATTTGGTAAACAAATATATTATTTTACTGAATCCATCCAAACCTACTGATGAATATAAACATCATCATTAATCATTAACAGACTTATGGTATCCTCTCTAGAAACAGTAAATTCAATAGTGTCACTATGTTCTATTACTTTGAATAAGAAAGAATATATTTTGTTATACAAAGATGGTAGAGGTCCACTACAGTGATCTTTGGCTTGGGCCCACTTATGTCCTTAAGCAGCTCTGAAGACAAGATCAACTAAAATATATTGTCGGTCTGCTTTGGCTGTTTCATTTGTATCTGTGATCCATTGCTCTGAATGAGTCTCCAAGGACCTATCAGTATGACAAGTATATCTGTTTTCCCATAATTACAGCCAATGTTGACAGAACCTTCCACACCATCTGTTTGAAGACTTGCTGAAACTCTATTAAACCCTTATATTTCAAGAGAGATGATCTCTGGGCCATAGGGACCTGCTGTGATGGATACAATGCCAAACCAAACAAACTGTGATCATTTTTTAAATGATTTCAGAAGAAAAACTGCTTTTTTGGTGGTGTGACTTTTAAGCATACCTCACAGGGAACCTATTATATTTTTGCACAAAGTACTAGCATTTTGGATCCTAATAATTGTACATGATAATGATGTTTAAAAATTGAAATTGAAATTAAAAATTGATGTCTGTAAACTGGTTGTACTTCTG
Organism: Nanorana parkeri; assembly: GCF_000935625.1. Lineage (NCBI taxonomy): Eukaryota > Metazoa > Chordata > Amphibia > Anura > Dicroglossidae > Nanorana > Nanorana parkeri. Next base: position 308,415 of record NW_017308070.1, read on the forward strand.
CTTTAATAGGTTGACTAACTTTCACTTTTCTATTTAAATTTATTGTTTTATATCGTGACAAAATACACAGTGTGTGATCCACCAGAGTAGCTTATCATACATCAGCTTTTAGTAACCGGATTATTCTGAACTGTAGCTATAAATGCTTACTTTATGGATAATGTATTTTCTAGTTTGAGTTGCTTCAGAAAACAGTCGTTTTCTGCTAACGTGATTTGATTTTCCTAATTGTATTAATGTTACCAGATTTTCAAAATTAAGTCTGGGGATACCCTGCTGACCATGCCCACTTGTAACCAAACCCCAATTGTAGCAACACCCACTAAATCACACACCCATTTTTAGCATGCCCTGAAACAATTGGTCACAGACTTCTGAAAGAAGAAGTAGACATTGAAAATGGAAAGACAAAGTACTCCATGCACTATAAGGAGTGAAATAATGCAGAGTGCGCAACATGCCCCAGCGAATCTAGCGTGCGGTCAAATTGCACAATGGGAGAAGCTGAAGAAGCATGGTTAAAAAAAACCTCAGTCTACTCTACTATGAATCAAGCAGTTGTAACACACAGAGTGCAGGGATTAGGAGTGTGTACCACATGGCCTTCAGGAGTCAAGAGTGTGTAAGGCATGGAGTGCAGGGGTCAGGAGTGTGCAACACAGAACACAAAGGTCAATAGTGCATGGAGTAGAGAGCAGAAATCGGGAGTATGTAACATACAGAGTGCAGGGGTCAGGAGTAGGTAACACATGGAATAAAGAGGTCATAACCAAGAAACGCATGGAGTACAGGGGTCATAAGTAAGTAAAGCATGAAGTACAGGTGTCATCAGTAGGTAATGCGTGAAGTACAGGGGTCATGAGCAGGTAATGAATGGATTCCAGGGGTCATCAGTAGGTAGCGCATGGAGTAAAGGGGACATCCGTAGATAATGCATGAAGTACAGGTGTCATCCGTAGGTAACACATGGAGTACAGGCAGGGGCGTATCTGCCCCGAGGCAAACAAGGCAGGGCGGCAAATGTACCGTCCCGCGGGCCAATTGCAACACACTCAGAGATCACTGATTGCTGAGTGTGTGTACCTTGATCTTCTCTCTGACACGCTGTCACGGGAGGGTGATCGAGCGGTGTAGAGAGGAAAGCCCAGCCTCCTGTGACAGCACTGTCTCCGCCCACACATCGCTCTGCCGGACTGTGATAGGTGGCAGAGCGGTGTGGGAGGAGACGCCGGCGCTCTCCACTGCAGCGCTCGGCCGGCTGTCACTTTCTCTTCTCCCCGCTGGGACATAGAGCAGCGCCCAGCGGGGAGGAAAGAAATCAGGGATGCGCCGATGTATCGGCAGGAAAAAGGCACTTTCGGCATTATGCCAAAAGTGCCATTTTCGGCCGATATGTTTCGGCGGCCGATATGTCGGTGCATCCCTAGTCTAGACCAGGGGTCTCAAAGTACTGGCCAGCTGACAAGTCAGGCACGTGATTACGGACCATGTACTTGACTGGCGGGAGCAGCTACATGGTCTGCATCTCTGTCGGATGCAGACCGTGTAGCTGAGTCTGCGCCGTCACCTGGATCCTTTTCGCCCAGCGCTCTTTCAGTGAACGCTGGCCAAAAGGATTGTGCAGGATCAATTGGGAAGGTCTGCAGCAGACCCTACCAATTGACTACCGATCAGCGGGACCGGCGTGCCGCCTCACAGCCTCCTCCCTGCAACAAGGTAAGCAGGAGTGGGGGCTCTGTATTGTATTTTAGGTGCATGAGTGTATTAGGCTACATTCACGCCTCTATCTTTAGGTGCACTTAGGGATTTCTGCGTCTGGAACTTGCGTTTTCCTGCAGCAGAAATCCCTGAATTCGCGTTTACAAGTGGCAGCTGTCACCTAAGTTAATGATGAGCAGTTGCATGTAGATGCCTGCACACCGCATGAAATGATGCGCGATATGATTACATTCGGTTAGGAATCAATCACTCTCCCTGGACGCAATGATTGTGCATTCAGGGAGAGTGTTTTCTAACCGCACGTAATCATATCACATACCATTACATGCGGTGTGCAGGCGTTTACATGCAGCTGCTGTCACCTGATCATTAACTTGAATAGATGACAGCTGCCACTTGTAAACGCCAGATTAGGGATCCCTGATGCAGTAACATGCAAGTTTCTGATGCAGGAATTGCCAATCGCACCTAAACCTACAGATATGAATGGGGCCTTATTGTGAGTGTATATTAGTGTCCGTAGTACCAAACCGGATATAGTTATATTTTATTTTAAAGTATGAAATTTGGCAAGCGGCCCCCAAGAGAGAAAAACATTTGTCGAGTGGCCCCTGAGACGGAAGAGGCAGGGGGTGAAGATGGAGCTCCAGTCGGGTGGCGAAGATGACAAGGAGGCCGTGTCGGGCGCCAAGGATGAGGAGGCCATGTTTCAAAGAGGTCAGGCCAAGCAAGGTAAGAGAACTGTGCTGGCAGAGGACTGTGCTGGCAGAGCCCAGCATAGATTCTGCACAGCCTACCAAAGAGTCTCAAGTGGGCTGTGCAATACCCTTTGGTGGGCTCTGCCAGATCCGTAGGGGGGCTCTGCAGTCTGCAAAGCCCACCACAGATCCTGCACAACCCCCATAAGATCCTGCAGGGTGTCAGGGGGTCTCTGCAGGGTCTGTGGGGGGCTTTGCAGGATCCATAGGGGGCTCTGCAGCCTGCAAAGCCCACCACAGATCCTGCACAACCCCCGTGAGATGCAGACTGCAGGGTCTCAGGGGGTCTCTGCAGGATCTGTGGAGGGCTTTGCCGGGTCTCAGGGGGGCTTTGCAGGATCCATAGGGGCGCTGCAGCCTGCAAAGCCCACCACAGATCCTGCACAACCCCCCTGAGATGCTGCAGGATCTGTGGGGGGCTTTGTCGGGTCTCACGGGGGATTTGCAGGATTCATAGGGGGCTCTGCAGCCTGCAAAGCCCACCACAGATCCTGCAGAGACCCCCTGAGATCCTTCAGGGTCTCTGCAGGATCTGCGGGGGGCTTTGCTGGGTCCCAAGGGGGCTTTGCAGGATCTGTGGTGAGCTCTGCGAGGTCTCTGGTGGGCAGAGCCCACCACAGATCCTGCACAGCCCCCTGAGACTGCAGGGTCTCGGGGGGGCTGTGCAGGATCTGTGAAGGGCTCAGCCGGGTCTCAGGTGGGCTTTGCAGGATCTGTGGTGGGCTCTGCGGGGTCTATGGTGGGCTCTGCAGGGTCTCAGGTGGGCTTAGCAACCTGAGACCCCGCAGAGCCCACCGCAGATCATGTAAAGCCCACCACAGACCCTGCAGAGCCCACCTCAGACCACAGCCAGGTGGGGTAAATTAAGTGTGTGGGGGGGCGCCCGAGTTTTGTCTTGCCTAGGGCAGCCCCAAACCTAAATACACCACTGAGTACAGGGGTCATGAAAAGGGGACGGTATCAAGTAACAGAGTTCAGAGCTAAGTAGTAAGTAATGTAGGGTTCAGTAGTAATGCAGAGTTCAGTGATCAGTAGTAAGTAATTCAGGGTTCAGGGGTCAGTAGTAAGTGATTCAGAGTGCTAGAGGCAGCCATCACAGCATGTACAAATCTGGCTGTATATGATTCCAGTTCACTGCCACTAGGGATAAGGGCGGACCTTTGGTAACGGGGATTGTCCATGGGAAGCGGGAACTAATGGTAACCGTAGATTACACCATCAATGATGTTACATATGCTAACCTTTACATGATTTTAACATTATTTTGTTATTATTATTATTAGTATTTATATAGCATGAATACTCTAGAAAGTTAATATTTAGTATTATATTTTTTTTGCTGTAGAGTAGGTTAGGTGGTAAATTTATATTTTCAGTCCTGGAGAACATAACTGAAAATAGGTGGTGTATATAACTGCCCTGAGGAGTAGAGCTTACAATCTTAGTCATACATATAGACTTAAGAGAGTAGTTACTGTACTAGATATTATACTTTGCGCCCACTATCTGTATGTTGATGAAAAACTAAAGCCAAAACAAGTTTTTTTTCATCTTGGATAGCACAAGGGAGGGTCATTATGCCTGTCAATTTATTTGCCATCTGTTGCCACCCCCTCTCCCATTGGAAGGATTTCATTTTACTTCCTGCCCCATAGCAACCGCAAGTGGGAGGAAGTTCCTTTAAAAGTGAGGAAAATCTCTCGTTGTCACAGAACTAGTATGTCAGTGAGAAATCTAGAAGGGCTGGGTATTCATCGCTGTGACCTTCTATTATACCACACACTTAAACACCATGGTGTAAAGTAGACATGTGCGATTCGTTTCGTTCCGAAACGAAATTCGGACGAATTTTCGGAAATTCGGACATTCGCATGTATCCGAATTCCGAATTACAGATATAACAAATGCAAACTAATCCGAATTTCCTTTTCCTAAATTCGTTAGCGGTAGTTCGTTCGACCGTTCGTTTCCGTTTCTTATTCGTTTCGTTCGTTGGAGTAAAAGGAGAAAAACATTTTCCCCCTCAAATGCCACTTTGCTGCAAACGAACGAACGGATGAACGAAACGAATAAGAAACGAATAAGAAACGAAAACGAAACGAACTGTCGAACGAACTACCGCTAACGAATTTCGTCCGAATCCGAATTCCGAATCCGAATTGACTTTCACACCCGAATCCCGAAAAACGAAATAACACAAATCCGAATTTAAAACGAAACTAAACAAATTTTTTGGCAGTGCACATGTCTAGTGTAAAGCCACCATCTACCTTCCAGGGATGCCCATCAGTTTGTACCAGGATGACAGCACACCAGAAATTTCTCCAAATGTATCTTTATTTCATACCGTTGAAAAAAGAAACAGAAGTCCGACCCAGGGCAAGACACGCTTATATTTTTCAGCCCTGCTGAACCGTAGTCATAATTACCCCTCTCTTTCTGTTCTGGTGTCAACTTGAAATTTAGGATTTTCTTTAACTTTTACTCTTGGTGATAACAGTGACCAGGGCAAAAAGAGAGGTTGAACCTCAGTAACGGCGATAAAAGCCTGACCAGTGTTTCAATCCCTCTCCATTCTATTAAATACTAAAAGAGTTTTGGCTATAGTTCTACTTTAATGTTCCCCTGCATGATACCCAGTGCAGAGTGGAGATCACCCTGATCTCCAGGGGGGAGCTGCAGAATGCAGGGGGGCATGGGAAGTTTTGATCAGTAACCTTTAGAATGGTTACTGATAAAATCATGGTCATGATTAACACCCTGGGCATATACATAGAGAATAGAGTGCACCAATCTAGGGCAATAAAACACAATTTGTATTTGTTTAAAAAGATAAAATATTTGACTCACATTTCATAGGTTTTAACAATTGTTTTGTACCCGGTCTTTAATTCTGTGCAGAGCCAATTGTTATTAGAGTCCTCCACAACAGAAACTGACAGGCCAAGGAACGATGGAACTTGTACCTGCGCCTCTCTGTATAATCCACACCTGAAGCTCTGTATTACAGTGCCTCAGAGCCTGGCAGCCAATGTACCCGCCGCCTTCTTGTTACATGTGGGTTGTCATGGCAACATGTTTTTTTGCTGAACTATACCCTTGAGAAATACCTAATAATGGACTACTGAGTGTGGAATTGATGAGGAATTTCAGTAATTTTTATTATCATCATTAACCCTCTCACTGCCACTGACCTATCTTTGTTGTGGAGCAGTGACAAAAATTAAAACAAATCTACATGAAAAAAATGAAAACAAACTCACTAGAATAGGCAGTCATAAGGGCAAGTGATGGGATCGGTGCGCTCCTCCTCCTCCTGGTCCTCAGGCTTACCTTGCTTAACAATAGACACGGGACCAATTTGTGAGGTGAGTGAGGGCAGATCGGTGACATCCACTCTGAGCTTTGATCACCTCCAAATTCAAGCTGTTAAACTCCTGCCAAATATGTCGGTTAAACAAGAAAATTGGGGCCTCGGTTCTGGATCTACTAATGGCAAGGGAAACATCAGGGGTTTAATAAACCCCTCATGTCTCCATAAAGAGGACCTGTCACTACTATCTCATAGGGTGCTTATCACCCCCTTTGATAGTAGTAAACACAGACATAAACAAACAGGGTACAAGTAAATACATAAACACTAATTACGCATTACAGATCCCCGCACACATCAGAGGTAGAAGAATAATTTTATGGATCGGCTTAAATGGTTTTAAGCACCTATTTACAATTTTGACTATCTTTGTCATTTTTAGCCTTTAAATATTTATGTTTTCAGTAGATGTACAGTAGTCTTTCCCCCCATTTTAACCTGCTTGTAATGGCCCTCCTGTACTTTTAATATTGTCTCATGCCAGGTGGTGAACAACAGCCACTGTACTGGAAAATGCCATTATATCTAGAAAAATCTAAAATGCCCTTGGTTATCGACCATGCAGTGCTGTATGAAAACCTACACATATTTGGGTTTCCGGTACTTGGTATAAAAAGGAGAAAATAATTGTGAAAATATTTGGAATAGTATTCATTCTTCTGTACAAAACATACAGTATTTCATAATAAAATAAAAGTGCATTTTGTATACATTTGTACAGCTTGTTATATAATAAAAAATAGTCTGTGGTGGGTATTTAATAAAACTAAGGGCCAACTAAAAGCCTTGCATATCCATGAAAACCATGTTTTGGCAGGCAAAATAGTCACTTGTCACGGTTATTGTAAGTTAAACCAGTTCATACAGTTATTTGTATATTTGGCCTGGGCTTCCAGGTTTCAAGGACCCAGTGTCATAAAAAGGGTTATTAAATATTTCGTTAATTTGGCCATACACATTACAGTGTGATTTGTTAAATCTTCTTTAGATATGCCAACAAATGTATAGTGTGACAACCTACCTAATTTTAATATACATGAAATGGATTGTTTAGTTGGGCCATCACGCTGCATAGCTGTTGGCACATCTAAAGGTGATTTGTATGGAGACTGTTCAATTATATTGAAACATCTGTGGCCAGCCTTACAGTATCACATTTTTCACAAGTCAGCTGCACAAAACTGAGGTCCAATAAAAATCCAATTTTATTGTGGTAAACTCCATGCAAAGTTCAAAATACAAGGTATACACCACCATAGTATATCTCCCACACCAACTCTGCTCAGGCGTTTCACCACCTCTATGATTAAGCCCAGGTGGTAAAACACGTGAGGGGCATTGGAGTGGGAGAGATACTATGGTGGTGTATACATTGTATTTTGAACCTTGCATGGAATTCACAACAATAAAGTTGGATTTTTATGGAACTCTGTTTCGTGCTGATGATTGAAGAGCTATCATTTGATGAGTGAGAGCACACTGCACCCAATATTGATCTGTGAGTTTTGTTGCTTTTTTGGACATTTTTCACAAGGCTTTGCATTATTCTCTAAGAAATGGAAGTGACTTATTTGACCTTTAAACATAAATTGTAAATAAATTACACTCTCTAAGTCTAAACTACAAACAAGAGAGACTGAACATAATTGTTTATGGTTACTAATTACAGGGGGATGTTGGCAAAGAAAATTATCTGTGTTCTGCATTCTTCTTTTAATGTAAAAAAATTTAATGGATGCAAGCACTGTAAACCTTTGATTTCAAGCACAGTTGCCCAACTTTAGTCTTCAAATGTGAAAATAGTTTAGGGAAAATTGATCATTTTTAGAATAGAAAATACTTACTAAAGGGTAAGAAAACTTCTAAACAAAGTAACCTTGCCCTTTTGCTCCCACCCCTGAGCTGAAATAGCCCACCCTCCTCCCTTCAGGCTCTATAGTTTGAGTTATATCCATCAAGATCTGTCACAATGTTGCACAGTTCACCTTTATGGACTTCTATTGGGGAGGCAGATGGATCCATTTACACGAGCTCCACTAGTATTAGTAGAGTTATCACCACATCTTATTTAACTGTAAATTAAAGATAAACTCCAGGCAGAAATAATCACCCTCTATCGGGGTACCCGGTATCGGGGGTAAGTATCAGAGCATTTGGGCAAGTACGATACTAGTAATGGTATCGGTGCTTCCCTAATACATGTATATATATTTATCTGTTGAGAGATGTTTATAGTGCAATATAAAAATACATCTGTTAATGGAGATGTTTAATGTTCATAGTGGTATAAACTGTAGTACTGTGAAGGTCTTAGCGAGAATAGGCTGTAAACCTGAGGGTAGTCACTCTGTTGCGGCATTGCTCACTAATCCAAGCTATTTTCAATGTGCAAACAGTTTTAGCTTATATATCTTCCCTTTTCTGTTATATATTTTATTAGATTTACATATATAACTGTTATATACAGTATGTGCAAAATAGTAATGCAAAATTATAACTGAATGAGTTAACTGTTTTGAAATCAAAATCTTCCCAATAATATGTTAATGATAGAGCTGACTGACTAAAGCAAAGTCACAGGTCACAGTTCACCATGAACAGACTATATTTTTATAGAAAACATCAAGCAATGTTTAATTCGATCTAGTTCTCATATGTTACTGTTGCACTTTAGTTATTTACCTCCTTACCAAGCTAGAAACTCCAGCCATGAGATTCTGCAGTGCTTGCGACAACAAACAAGCACAAAGCACATAGTTTTACTCTGGGACAATGGAAGCAGTGCAGGTTAATGACATAGGTTTTTCATTTAACATCAAGCAATTTGCAAAATGAATACACACCTTTTTGAAAGTGGTTTAATTAAAGATGTCTGTTTATATTTTTATAGCTGTTCTTGCGCAAAACATACATGTATTTAACTTACGGGGCTGTTGTATTATGTGTGCATGCTAATTTTAGATTCCTTAGAATATCTGCTTCTGAAAGGCCTGAGAAAGAAATTCTGAATCTTAATGATATACAAGTGGAATCACAGAGGAAGCAGAGATTTAATGTTAAAGATTATTTAGAGAGCATTCATGTTGACATAGCATAAACTGTAAAAATGAAGACTAATAGGGTTAATTGCCCCATGACCCTGCTCAGTTATGTGCAATTTATACGCTTTGATTGTCTCCCTTGGGGAAACTGAGCCCAGATGGCATTCTTGTGATAGCCCTGACCCATTGGAGGCCTGCAATGATTGAAAACTAGGTGAGCCTCTGCAGTCTAATTAATTTACCATCTTAGCACCTGTTCCACAATAGATGGGGCTGGAACACAACACTGTCCCCATGCACAGTGGCAGGTTAACTAGCAAATGGATTCCAAATGATTTTCTAAACTGATACCTTGTCCAAGCAACATTAAATGTTATTTCTTCAATTCTTCATCCAATATGTTTTGAATGACTCTTCATTAGTTGATAGTGATGTTGTAATTATAAAATAAGGGTGTCAGGGTATTTGTTAAGATTCTTAATGAAATGCAGCCAAGGAAATGTTAATTATTTTTTAGAACTGTAAATATATATTTTTTGGCTTGTATGGAACATAGTTAAAATGGTAGCTACAATGTAAGCAAATCTTCTGAGTTAAAATGCTTTTCTTAGACAGGTCTGTTTAAGGTAATCAGAGTCTTTCTAGTTTCTGTAAAATAATTGTGAACTGCATGCAGTAAACAGCATTGTAGAATCAAAATGTTATTGTAAGAATCAGAGATGCCTTTAAATTGACCAAGTATCTAAATATTTTTATTATTTGCAAATTTAAGTAACAATGTGTTTATTTAATCTCACAGAGTTAATCATCTGCTGTCCTCTGCCAGTGCCTTAATTTGCATTTTTTTACAGGAAGATGGTGCCAACTTTGTTAAAGAAGAACCCCCACATTGCAAGGGTTAAGTGCTCATTTTTGTCTAGGGTGTCAAATAGTTATACTCACCTGGACCTCACTGCCAGCTGGCTGTTAGGCCTGGTTCACACCGGTGCGTTTTACAGCGCATGGAGATGCGCTGTAAAACGCTCAGCATGTGAAAACCAATAATTGCCTATGGGCATGGTTCCAACCTGGGCGTATTTCAGCGCGTAGGAACGCACTGAAATACGCCCAAAGAAGTACAGGAGCTTCTTTGGGGCGTATTTTCCGCGCGTATCCATTAGTATACAGCTGGAAAGCTCTTGTAAACGCACGTTTGTCACGAGTTTCTTTTACCGCAAACCGCAGTAAAAACGCACGGCACGAAATGCGCGGCAAACGATCCTTAAGCCTGCTGAAGCGGAGGGAGAGAGGCTGGAAGGATCAGTCTAAAGTTGGCCATACACCTATAGATTATCTGCAGATTTTCTATGGTCGGATGGAAAAAGTGCAACAGATTCCTCCATCTACGCTAAACTGTGTGGATGGAGGAATCTCCAACTTAGCATAGATGGGGGAATTTGTTGCACCATTTCCATCTGACCATAGAAAATCTGCAGATAATCTAAAGGTGTATGGCCAGCTTTAGAGCCAGCCGGCTCAGAGGATCGGGTAAGTATAACTTTATTTTTGCACCTAGAAAAACCGAGCACTTAACCCTTGCAGTGTGGGGGTAGCCCACCGTCAAGGATTAAGATTATTTTTTCCTGGAGTTCCTCTTTAAGGCATTATCCAGAGTCAGCATCTACTTCTCAAACTGAGATGCTGCTTTAGAAATAAACATACCATTACTAAACCACAATGTATGCCACATATCCCAGATCTTGTTTGCAAACTTCCCTAGTTTCTGAGATGACAAAGCGGGGAACCTTATCACACAGTTTGTATGCATGCCCCTAGTTGCATTATGCAAAATTATTACTGGCTTTTTAAAATAATTAAGTCATTTAAAGGTTGTCATCATATGCACCGATACCATTTTTTCCAGGCCAAGTACAAGTACTGATACTTGTCCAAGTACTCACAGATACCAATTACTGATATATTTTTTTTTAGTGTCATGCGACAGTTTTTCTAAAACACAGACTAATGATTTCAGGACATTGGTATAGCGCCAGCGCCCACTCACAGCTGCAACCATTGCAAACCCTGGTAGTTCTCATGAAAATGCCAAGTATCGGCACCGATAAAGATACTGGTAGCTGAACATCCCTAATTGTGAGCTGGTTAATTTTAAACTTTACAGGAGAAACACTTTCAGAATTTCAGATAATTCTGCTCCCATCTGTGACTCCTAGCCACCTTCCAGCCTTCTAATTTCTAATGCAAACACAGATAATTTTCTCCGGAAAGGGAGAGATACCGCAAAGTGCTGAGATTTGACGTAAAATGACTTCAGTGCTCTACAGTGTCTGCTGCTATAGAGGTCATTGAGGGATTACTTTAAAATGTATGCACTGTTTTTTAAAGAATATGTGATATATGAATGCCCATAATCTGGCTGCAGTTTAACTTTTAGCTAAGAAGTTAAAACTCTGGCTAGTCAGCGAAATCACTAAACATCTAACATAATAAAGTTTTCAAACTTTTAGAGCATCTCAGGGACTCTATATTGCAGTGCCAGGCATCTAAAGATGGAGAGGGTAGGGGAGGACAACCTTCATGTTATGACCACAAATGGACGGATGTAACACAAGAGTGCCCTTTGGGCTAAAAAACTAAATAAAAGAGAGATACCAATTGTTCAAAATAATGTAGAGCTGCTCTGGAACAAAATAGCCAAAAAGAACAGAGTGGTCATATTGAAAGCAATGCAATTCAATACATAAAGTATGCAGACATGGTCAAGAGTTTTTGGGGTTGATTTACTAAAGATAAATGGGCTGTTGACTTTGCAAGGGAGTACTGTTTTTTTTTTCATATTCCTTGTACATGATTGGGTATTCTTTGGAAAGTGAATCTTCACATTCACTAAGCCAAGTTAAGTTAAGAAGTTTCCCACTTAGTTAATTTGGAAAACCAATTGAAGATGCATGAAATAAATAATTTCATAAACATTATATTATAATATATTTAAAAGAATTCAGTTTAAAATTTATTTTTTTAAATTGAATTACTGAACTAGATTTTGTTCATCCACGTGATCCACAATACTAGACATTCATAATTATTCAGTGTGGTACTGTGTCGCTTGACTTTATTTTCCCCAATGAAAATAAAAGAGCTGTTTGTTAACAATCTAAAAATATCAATGTGTGTTAATTATTTTCACAATATGCTGCTGTGGCGTATATTTAATTACATGTTCTGTCATCCAGGATAGTGCCAGGAAACAGCAGTCCTTGCTTTGGTGAGGAGGCTCAGTATATTAATAAGGATGCAGTCTATTTGCCCATTAGTTTTAAGTGGCTAACTTTCAATAGATTCACTAACACCAATATAAATTTTTCCAAATTAGAATTGACTGGTGTTATCACTGCTTATTTTGCCTATTAGAGACTGTTTATTTATGGCCGCCAGGCCAAGCTTTTGCTTCCTGGTAGCTTATCACTACATTTACTATTACAATAGACTTTGCAAATAGTTTGCTCAAGGGCTGTAAGTAGTTCAGTATTAACATCATCTAGATGATTAGTGCTTTGGTTATTGTTGACCGGGCCAGATTGTAGTGTCACTCATGTTCTCAGTTAGAAGCTATTGTCAGCATCTTGTTTCCTTGCTTTTCTTTTGATGGCAGTCTATGGCATTTTTTTTAATTTAAAACACAACCCTAGAGTTGATATCACAATACTAGATAGGCTTTACATAACCACCGCTGGTGTACTAAGCAGTGATTATGTTCTCAGCAGTTTGTGTTTAATTAGCCCTCTCTATTTGTCATATCATGCTAATGTAAACATATCCTTTTGTTGACTGTCTTTTGAATTAGCAATTCATATTACAGATAAAAGGGACCATGTATTTGGTCTGTTAAGCCATGGAATGGTCCCTATTTAGATTTGACAATGATATTTTTTGACCCAACAAGGTAAAATTCTCAGAGAATGTGGACCTAATTTTTCTACAATCTGGGTAAACTTGAATATTGGTTTAGGGGATAAAGGATGCATTTGGATGGAGTGATAATGGTCTTAAAATCCCGCTTCAGATGCTAAAGACATGTTTGTTTTGTTTCAGGGTTTGGTGTGCCCAAGGTAAGAATGTATTAGAAGACCCCATGTACAAAGGGAATTTAAACATAGTTCATATTGTTTATTTTACTTAAATTGTACTTATAACCCAAACGTTTCTTTTTAACCCTGTCCAAGATTTGTTTGGCTGCCTATGTCATATTGGGAAGATTTCCCATTACTTTCTGCCCCACAAAAAAATAACAGGAAGCGAGAGGAAAACTTTCCAAAATGAGGGAAAATCCCTTCTTGGACATTCACTGGAAGTTATCCCTCATCTCTTGTTCTGATGAAAATCATACCATTTTGGATCTTCACACTTTCTGTCCAGTGGTAACGGACACAAAGTCAAATAGTGAGGGTGAATCTTCCCACGAATGAGAAAGACTGTAATTAAATAGTAATAGAGCTTTCAATCCTTCCACACTCTAACCAAAGCAAAACAAAACAAACTTTTGGGCTATGTGTGCTCTTTATGTATCTTTTTTTGCTTAGCAGTCTGATTGGATGAGTGCACTTTCAAAAAGAGTGCACGCTTTTTTTCCCCCATCTTTCTTCTGACTTGACCTGACCTAACCCAACCCACCCTCGGCCTCCACAGATACATACTACCTTGAGGGCCGTGATTCCGCTGTGTAATCCAGCTGCAAGTCTTAACTTTCCTGACTGCACTAATGCATTACAGCCCCCTAAACTTCTATGGCTCAATTTATGGTTTTAAAACATGGCCCCATGGAAGTCTATATGGCAGTAGAACTGGGAAAAATTAAGAAATTTAACTTTGTTTTAAAGGGCAAGTTTCCATTAAACATGATGAAAAGAGCATTTTCTTTTCAAAACAAAATACATTCTACATATTTTAGAACCACTTAGGTAGATGTTTTTCCTAAGGGTCTAACTGTATGCCAGCAATCTTTTGAGCCTGTCACCCCATTAAAGGACTCCTGTTAGGTTATCTGAAAATCTGGCATTATGGAAATATGAACAGCAATCAGAAGCCCCTGTTGCTTGTTTTCAGTACTAAGAAATGGTTTATCCAAGATTCCAACTTGGACTGAAAGATGATGTAACTATGCATGGTTCAGAAACTGATACAAATATGTCCTAATAGGAGTGTACATAGGCTCTGTGCTCTCTTCTAAAGAAAGAAAAACTTTTTTTAAACACCTAAATATAACTTACTAACAATTCCATCAAGTTAAGAGGAACGATCACATGCAAATTAGTTGATAGTCAAACCCAGAAATCCATAATATTCTGTCTGTGTCTATCCTGCCTTCATCATTGTGTGACAGTGGATGCTATGCAGTCATCGCCAGAATAAAAGCTTTTGGTCCATGGCAACAGAGTTTGTGTTCTCCTTTTTCCTGATTCAGACCTGTTCAGTTCTATTTTTTCCTTCCACATATCTTTTAGAGTTAGAAGAATCACTTACAACACTAATGGAAGGACTTGTCTTTCTAAAATAACATTGAGATTATGTTATGTGGCTAACTTAGATGCAGAAGATGGTCAGCAGGTTTCCCATAGATAGGTACTACCCTAGATGCTTGAGACTCCTCTTACAGAACCCTCTTTATTTACACAAGCAGCTGCATTCCATTATTGCATCCAATAGCCCAGTAGACTGTCAAACTGGTGAGATGCAATGACCACTGTAGCATATACCCATTAATTCTTCATATCCAAATGGTACCATGACAATTGCAGTCTGTAACTGTAGCTGCTCATCTTAGTAATAACTGAAAGCTGAGGGATCAGAGATACGTTTGAGTCTATGGAGGGGTTCTATCAAAACTGGAGCAGATTTGCACTGCAGCCAATCAGCCTCTCTCTCTCATTTTTCAAATCTTACTGGGCAAACTGAAGAGAGATGCTGATTGGTTGCCCTGGGCAATTGCTCCGGGTTCTGTTTGCTCCAGTTTTGATACATTTCCCCCTATATGTTTTATAGAAATTCTCTTCAACGGTTGAGGCAAACATAGGGAGAGAGTAGGAACAATTCAGCAATTGGGTTCAGCTTTTGCAAAGTGTTCTGCTTTTTTATTAGAATGAAAATGTAGTAAAAGAAATACTACAAACCCAGTAACAACCACTAAAAAAGCACTGTGCCAAGAACCAAAAAAAGGTACCAATCAACAGCTTATGCTATTGCTTATTTACTAAAAGGACTTTAGTATCTTTACGTAACAAATTGTGGGAATATTCACTTCTGTTATCAAATCATGTGAAAAGCAAATTCTTGTTCATTTTTAATGCCCAAAAAATGTAAACAGGATAATTAAAGTGAATATTCACACAATTTGTGTGAGAAAACTCAACTTAAATAATAAAAAAATAAGCTTAAAAACCAATAAACTTAAACTTTAAACTAATAATTGACCTCTACCATTATAGTTTACTTTTAGGCAAGTAAGTTACCGTATTAAAAAGCAGAATTGCTTTTTTTTTTACTTTTTAAAATTTTTCCTTCCAGGTGACAGCAGTGGCTTTTGGCACCTTTTGTTTACAGTGTACCTCCACTTTTGTTCATGAAAGAAAATACATCTAGGTGATCTATGTACATTGCTAGGATTTTAACAAACTTTGTTGCAGATTCCTACCTTTTGTTTTCTGACGCAATTGCTGTTTGCTTCCACGTGTCTTTTCCAGACTGATTCCTGAATGGGAGGATCTAGGTTCATTATAATCACCTGAGCAGATCTCAGTGTTCTTATTAGCAAACTGCAGTGTCTGCATCCCTTTACCAAACAAGCCTTAGGGTGTATCTTACCAAAAATGAAATTCCCATTGCCGGGCAGCGCCTAAACAACTTCCTAACATCGTGAAGCCAATCTCAGAACCAGAAAATGAAATTTCTGGGGGTATTCCATACATCAGCAGGCTACAGATCACCTCCAGGTAGCCGTATTCTATTGAAGTTTTTGACCGTTTTGAAAAATTACAGCACCTGCAGATTGAAGTGGAAAAGTGATTTTAACAACATTAAATTACAAAACGGGTTGTGTAGAAATGTTATATGTTAAATAAATTTTTCCTGCCAAAACTTTTGCAAAAGGCAGCCCATCAGTTCCTTGGATGTAGACCTTTTAACATTACTCTTTGTCTGGATCTACAGTGAATTGTTAAATATAGGTGTTCAAATAGATAATTATTACTGTATTGCACCAGTCCAAATGCTGTAGAATCTGTAAAAATGTCTGCATGTACAAGCTTTGTTTCAGATGGTGACATATGCTTTTGAAAAAAATGTAAAATTTTTAATAACCTAATTTCTAAAATGTGTGATTAGTGTGATTAACTTGTGTTTTGGATGACTTTTTAATTGACTGAATGAAACATTTTACAAATCTCACATTTTGTTTACTGAGCACATCATAGAAACAATATAGACATAGACACTGTCTTAAAAAAGAGTTATTCATAGTAGGGTAGATCAGGGTTTGGAATTACATTTTGATAGTTTATAGCAAATCTTCAAGCTAAAACATTTTATTGGCTTTTTAGGTGAAAGTTACTAACAATGACAGGCCAAGAAAAAATGTTAGCTGACTCAAACATAAGAAGTCTGGCACTTTGAAATCTTAAGTGACCTCCTCTCTTGCTTTTTTTGACTTGCCTTCATAATTGAGATAAATAAAATGGGGGGGCAAAATGTCAAGAAGGTTGAAATGAAAGTAGCAAAGAGTCCAAGATTGTGGATGATTTACTTCAACTTGAGCTAGCAGGTAGAGCAATGGCTAAGTGATTTGCATTTTTGCCTTGTGGTGTGGGGTTCCTGAGTAAAAGTGTATGTCCAGGAATTTCCTAAATTACCCCTAAACCCCCCCCCCCCGTCTAGAACTCGTTCTAGCATTATTTTTTCTTTTACCTTGTACCTGGCTTTTAATACTTCTGGGGATGTTATCAGTAGGCTTGTAAAATTCTTGCAGTGGCAGCTGCAGGGAGGTAAGTTCCTATTAACGTAGGCACACACCCAGGATTGCATGTCCCAATAACTTAGAACTTAGTTCACCTTGGCTTGAGAAAGAAGAAAGATCTTCAAAACGCGTAGCTTCTTTTCACCTCTGTACAACATCCGTTTTGACACTTCGGCTGGACTCCGGGCAGGTCCCGTATCTACCAGCGAGCTGCCATCTACCCCCCACACTGATCTACTGTGCCTGGTCCTCCACACTTGACATGCTGCGGCCAGGCACCATTTAGCGAACGTTTGGCCGCTCTGCCCTCCCATCACCTCACTATGCTTGTCCCTCTCCACACTGCAGATCGTGGCCAGGCTCCACTTGGACAGCAACACACCTTTGTTCCTTCGCAGGAACAGTTTTTAGTCTCACTCCCAAAACTAGCCACCTCCAGTCCCTGAGTGACCTCATGGCGGATCGCCGCCAACTCAGCTGCCAGCTCTCTCCCACTGACATCGGTGCCGTGCACACAGCCCTCATTTTCATCCATGCTCATATTCCTCCACCGCCACCACCAGCCACCGCTCCTTCACTGATCGGCCATTCCACACTGATGGTCGATTGACTTTTTCTCCATCCACCTCCTTTTTTAAGGTGCTCACTATCTCTCGCACCTGAGTCACATCCACCCCACCTGCATTGGTGGGTCGTGCATTTCCCCCACCTCAACCCTTATCATCCCCTTGCCTAACCCCCCAAACACCACAGACACCATTGCAGGACCTTTTGTTGCCTCTGTCAGTTGCAGGCAGCTCTTGAAGGTCTGTCTACTCATCAACAATCGATTAACCACCTTAAAGAATCTTCCTCAACGGATTATAAAACATGATTTGACACATCCAAGAATCCACTACAACAGTTTATTCCTGGTTACCATAACCGCATCATCTGTATGGACCATTGTCGCTGAGCCAGCAACCTAATTTACTCAATGGTGAGTCTATGTATTTTATACCAGTCCACTGTACACATCAGAACACTCACCGTGCCTATATTTTATCCAACTGTTGATCTCCACGTCACCGTTTTGGAAGTCTCCACCTGACGTTCGACATAGCAAGCATCGCACCACCTCAAAAGAGACTCCCAAAGCCCAGATCCACCTGATTACATGCGAGTATAATCATCTCACACAATCGTCACCCCTCCGCTCTACCATCTTTTATCTGCGCTAGGTCATTGCGCTTCTTCCTCCTTTTTGTTTGCTCTTTAGTACAAACGTCTGACACCCCGGTCCGCACACAACAGAAGCAGCACACCAGCATTGAAATCAATGCAAACACCCCCCCCCCCCCCGTAAGAGCGCTCACCAACTGGACCTGTCCTTCACAACTTTTTACACAACCCCAATAGCCCTTTCCCTCCAAATGTGGGTAGGCATTCTCTTAGGGGTCAGGCTGTAGCATTGTTTTGCTAGGAAAGAAATCAATGTATACATATGGAGTGAGGGGGGGTAGGCCAAGTTCTTTAGTCTTGAAGGCAGGACTGACGTTGCTGGTTGGAATTTCAGTGCAGATGCACTGTGCTGTCAGCACCAACAGAAACTTAAGAGCACATTGGATTTCTAGGTGGTCAACGGATATTTTTCTGTACTTGCAGTGGTTTTAGAAAGATAATACATGCGGCAATGTGTATTTATTGCAGAGATGTACAGAATGTTTTTTCCCCAGATATACACAGTGATATTACATTGATCTTTTATTATAGAGGGGGTTGTGGTGAAGCTGTATTTGCTCTGACTTGCACAAACATGGCAGCTGCAATACACAGGATATTACAATGACATCAGAATTATGTCACTGGATTTGCCATGTAGCTACTTTGCATAATGTTTCTGTTTGTGCTACATAGTGCTCCAATAGGGGATTCTGTAGGAAGGTCAAAAACCCAGGATCTAATTTATAAACTTCCGGGCTTATCAATAGACATTTCCTATCATTGAAAGCTAGTACTCCCATCGCCTCCAGGACCAGTCACTAACACTGAAGCCAGACAACTTTTTATATTGATGCAGAGACAGAGATGCAGCCTCTGTGCTGTTTGGAAGAGCTGGTGTGTTTACCCCGAATGGCATTACTAAGACATTACTGAATCCCAAGTCCAAGTGTCATGACCTATTAGCTTCTT
The DNA here is from genome assembly GCF_000935625.1 of Nanorana parkeri. Classification (NCBI taxonomy): domain Eukaryota; kingdom Metazoa; phylum Chordata; class Amphibia; order Anura; family Dicroglossidae; genus Nanorana; species Nanorana parkeri. The sequence goes on from NW_017308070.1 coordinate 327,483, forward strand.
TTTAGGCAGCAAATACATGGAAAGTAATTTTCATGTGATGTACTTAACTACAGCATTGCTAGCGCACTCATTGCCCAATTGCCACACAATGACTCTCAAATGCTAAGTTACAAGTGTTGTGTGTACATAAAATGACATTCACTATTTGGAATTTTGCTTAACAAACCAATACTTTACATTTTAAATTAATTTTCACTTTTAGCAGGAAGAAGCTTGGGGTTTCAGCTGCAATATATAATTAGCAGCAATTAGTAACTTAGTGTGGCACAGCAGCCTTGAGAAGATCAGCTACTAAATGGGAGTGCAAGCATTGTTACCCTTACTAGGGTTCATCCATACCAAGTTCTTAAGTGAACATGTACTTAGCACATTCAAGGCAAAGTAACAGGTTTCTGACAGAATGCAGTCACCGTTTGCCCAGCAATTTTCCACTTGGCGCCTTTGATTTTTAAAGCAACTTTTGTCGAGCCGGGTAGCACTGACAGGGCCACCCATGGCTCAGATTTTGTCTGATTCTTGCTGAAATTCGAGCTGTGTATGGCTAGCTTTACATATAGACCAGGGACAACTAACTGCATCAGACAGAATGCAGTCATTGTTTGACAATTTTCAAATACAATATTGTCAAGCCGGGTGTTGCCAACAGGGCCACCCATTGCTCCAATGTAGGAAGATTCAGCAGAAATGGGCTGAAATTGAAGCTATGTATGGCTCTCTTTATTAAGAAATATAGCGTGGCCTGGCAACAGAGGTGGGTATGTTCGTGAAAGTTGAGTACATACTGCTTATGTACACTTTAAAGTGAATTTGTCACTTGATCTAGCAAAACAGTGGTTCATTTTTAAAGATAAAGCATTATGTACAACAGATTCTATAAACGTAAAATATATTCAGTTTTTTGAGACACTTCCATTTATTATTTGAATTTTATTTCATATTACATTACTGCACCCTATGCTCTAAAAATATTACCTGGTTGCACAATGTTTATATGTTTACCCAGTATTAGCGAATATGGCAAATATGTTTGGGAAACAGACAACCTAGTTTGTTGACATTGTATTGTTGGCTATTGTGATATGTAGAGCTCACATCGCTTTTGTACTTCGGCATGTATTTTTCTGTATATGTACAGTGTCATCACTGCTAGAGGATGAATTGTATTACCACTAACAAAGGGAGAGAAACATTTACCGAGATCTTAAATACAATGCACACAGTTCTTCAAATAACAAAACTCTACTGTGATGGTAATAAATCTGGAGTTCTTGTAATTACTTTGATCTTCTGTACAAATATAATTGCTTTCATCTTCACTTAGAAGGCACATATACAGAATATTTTTTGTTAGCAACATGGGGGCTGATAGTTTGGGCTGGGATTTTGTGCACCAGACTAATTGTACTAATTAATTCATACCGAAGTGTGAGCATAATGTTTGCACAATTAGGTTGTAATTTTGTAATTCTCCGCAGACTACAGAGACACAGCAGTTGCACATTTCATATAAAGTGCAAAATAGGATTTATTCAAATTGAATACATTTAAAATTAAAATGGGCTTAGTGAGCAGAAGAAGAATAGTTCAGGGTAAGATAACACTTTCTGCAGTAATAGATGTTGGTTTGAAAAATAAATTAGTTAAGCCATTCTTTACTATCAAAATAGTCTATCACCTCAGTTTATTATTAAAAAAACCCCTACTTTTAGAACCTTTTGGGTATACAAAGAAGCACATGCATATATATGCACCAGATTAACTGTGTGCTGAATGAACCTAAGCAGTAAATATTTTAATGTGTGTCTATAGATAAATAATTGAGGGGGGGGACTTTTGCTTGGGTTGTTCTCTATATATTATGAAAAATACATTTTTTCAATGCAAATATGAATGAGCACACAACTGTTTACTGGAGAACAAACACGGAAGTGTTGTTGATAGCAGCTTTGTAAATTGTGTGTTTAATGGATTTCTTACACACATGCATGCATATAGAGATAACTCCTTATTTAGTAGCACTTTGTCTTTAAATTGTAGACACTGATTTGAAATAACCAAAACTTGATAAGGCCCAGGGTCAGAAAAGAACTCAAACACATAGTTAAAATCAAGGTTGTCACAAAAGATTATCTTGATATGGATAACCTAAAAAAAATATTATATTGACATAAAAAAGTATCTAGTCTCTCATTAAACTGATCACAGCAACAAAGTACAAAAGCTTGTATCTGTAAGAATGGTGGTAGATACAGACATCCAACTATAATGGACTTGCTGAAGAACGCAAGGTTAAATCTGATTAATAATGTGGGATGCATAGACATATGAAGCTACATAGCAGTTTTGGGAATCGGGCACATCCACCATATAGTGAAAACCTGTCTAGATTCTGGCTGAATTTAATCACATAGAATGTTAATTAAGGCTACACTCCAGTTAAAGTTGAAAATTACATTCTGAAATCTGCTTACCTGGTCAGGACTTAATGAACCTCATTTATTAACTTACTCCTTGCTGTCTCCAAGATATAGAAAGTCTGATGTGCTGAAAGCTTAGTCCAACTTCTCCAAACTGACTCGGAAGCTTAAATTTAAACAGTGAAACATTAGGCAGAATGTTAAAGTTGCAGAAAGCAGACTTGCCCGTCGCACACAGAGTTCTCTGTTATATGGGTTCAATAGATTACGTATAATAAAGGTAAGGTATAGGAATTTTCTACATATGTTATTAACTCTCTTTAACCACTTCAAGACCATATGTAACATGTGCGGCGCAATCGTCTTTTTTGCACGTACGCGCCCACGACACATGTTTGCATGCGTGAAACGTATATACAGATATTTTTCTTTTTTTGGGGGCCCATACAAAATAAATGGGCTGTGGTAATGCAGCATTTTGTTACATGATTAACTTGTTGGGATGCATGCACTTTAACATGAAATGGTAGGAATGAGCCTTTACCGCCATCATGTGAAGCTGCAGTCTCCTTTTTACATTAGGCATAGTGTCTTCATTCATACAATGCCTAAAGAAGCCTGCTGTTTAGAGAACTTACTGAGTCATCACAACAGACTCGTAACTTATGAACTGGCTCTCTCTTTGGCAAATCCATATTGCTTTGGGAATCCTTTAACATTAATTTGATGTTTGGATATAAAATGAAAATTATATACATATACAGTCATGTGAAAATGTAAATTCACCCCATGGAATTGAACAGGCAAACATTAGATCATTGACATGGTGTATTCTAAATGACCAGTAAAGCAGATTTGTCATATGGAAAAAGTAAGTACACATCTACATTTACCACTACTTTATATCCATGAAGTTAGATAGGCTTCCATATTAGGTGCCAATGAATCAGAGCCTGACTATTTTTAAATAATGGAGATCTAGTGTCCTTATTGCTATTGACATGTGTGATATCAACATGCCAAGATCAATAGAGCTCTCAAAGGCCCTCATAAATAAAGTTGTGGATGACTATGAGTCTGGCAAGGAATTTGAAATGATCACCAAATTAAATCAATCATTCCACCTTTGAAAACCAATCCGCATACAACAAGCGTTGTTGATTTCAAACAACTGCTAACTTGTCCAGGACGGGCTGGCCCAGCAAATTTAACCCAAGAGCTCACTGATGCTAAAAGAACTCTTGCAACAGTTGCGATCAAAGTGCATACATCCACAATGAGAAAGAGATTGCATCAATTTCAACTGCATGAGAGGTGTGCAAAGCAAAAAAAAACATTTGCTGTTCAAAAATAAAATTAGAGCAAGTATGTGGTTTCCATTTGAACATCCAGGCCTTCTGGAACAATGTACTGAAGACCGCTCAATCAAAGACAGAGTGGTTTACCTAACAAGTATGAATCATGGCAGTGGAAATGTTATGGTTTGAAGTGGCTTTGCTGCTTCAGGATATGGGCAGCATGCAGTGATTGAGTCAACCAAACATTCTGCATCATATCGAAGGGTGCTTGATGAGAATGTAAGGCAATCTGTCCAAATGTTGTAGCTGAGCGAGAGATGAATCCTTCAACATAACGATGAGAAGCATACTAGCAAATTCACCAAGAAATTGCCTAAAATTAAGAAATAGAGGGTTATAAATTGCCCTAGTCAAGGCCCTTATTTGATTCCCATTGAAATTGTAGGTGGATTTTGAAATGGCAGTTCATGCAAGGAAACCCACAAACATCTTGCATGAAAGGAATTTTGCATAGAGAAGTGGTTAAACATTTCACTGAGTCAATGTTAGAGACTGCTGGGCAGTTATACAAAATGCTTACGAGAAGTTGTTTCTATTAAAGGGGCAATACTAGCTTTTGATTTTAAGGGTGCACTTACTTTTTTACATTACAACTGATATTTTTATAGAATAAATTATAATGTTTTGAGTTTCTATTCAATATACCACCATTATCTGCAGAAAAATGCAAAAATGTTGAAAAAGTGAACAATTTCCATGGGATGTAACTGCTTTTTCACATGACCATAGATAAAAATTAGATATTACTCTAAACCATAATAGCTTCACTTTTTGAGTTAAACTACATACATCTTCTTAATTTTAGTTCAGTTGCAGTGCTATCTGGACAGCAGGGACAGTATACAGGTCAGTTTGATTAGTTGTCTGGAATTGTGTATAGTGCTTTCAATGATTTAGAAAAGAGATTAGCTTGATGTAAATGTCGTGTGTGTGTGTGCATTGAAATAAAAAAACGTATTTCCATGTGTTGTTTGCAATTATTTACATGGGAACCATATTTGCTAATTACATAGACTATGCTTTCTGCTTTGCCATGATAAACAATAGTTATACTGTACTACTTTTCCCACAAAATAGTTTATCCAACCTATTAAAGCTACAGTGTGGTAGATACCTTATCTCAAGATTTAAAGTGGACCTTTACCCCCTTTGACTAAAAAGCCCACTTTTATTCACAACAAAGTTCACACATCAATTTTGGATACCCTTGCAAGGGGTTGTTCAGTACAGTATCCATTCACTGCTTTCAACATAACAAAAGTATAGCCTCCTGGCTTCCACTTTTCCACATTAACATTTCTGACCCACTGGTCCTCTCTGTAGTGATATCCCACAATTGTACTGGCGGACCCTCAGGCTCACGGCTCTCCTAGCCTCACCAGTTCTCCCAGTTCTCCCAGCATTGCAAAGATAACTTCGCTTCATACCTTCAAGTCAGCTAAGCACTTCAGGGCTATTCAGCTGTCATCCTAAAGGTTCCCTGCAAGCTTGTGATAATTTAGAGACAGTTTAGAAACCTGAACAATTTTGAGACAATTCTTCTTATGAAGACATGAAGAATGGCACATAAACTAGGATAATACATCTGTCGCTTTATGCACTAGAAATCAAGGATGCAGCAGTTTAAAATACTCTGATGATGCCGCCAAATTGATAAATTGCCCCCATTATACTTTTAACAAGTGTATAAATGTTCCTGATGAAAGAACTGACTGTCTGTATTGCCAATAGCATCCCATCAGATTCTCCTTTTTATTCTCCCATATTGCACCAGAAGAAAGGAAGCCAGGATCTGATTGAGCAGACATTGCAGAATTATGAGACAGTACTGTGATTAATATAATCTGAGAGTTCTGGTGATTTTAAAAAGCTTATCAACCAATGGTGCTACCCTGTGTATAGTTTGCTGAATGCAGTTGAACTTAACCCCCTTACTGACCAGATATATTTTTGCATTGCCATTATGGCCCTTATGATTCAATCATAACTGTGTCCTTAATTACTATACTATAAATGGTATGTTTTCTTTCTTTGGCAATATTGCCTTACAAAATGATTTCATTTTGTGTGATCTGCAGGCCAAAAGATTTTCTACACATTTCTTTCTAGTTTGAAAAAAAGTTTTTATACAAGTATCATGTAAGTTGAAATTTAGTGGTGAAAAAAGTATCCATGGTTTAAACAGTAATTTTTGTGTGAAATGCTGGTGTCATATTGGCACATGCCTGGATCATTTTCACCCTGGACACCTAAACTTGCCCACCACTTGTATGCCTATATTACCCCATGCATGTGCCCATGATGCCCACACTAGCCTTTCATCAAAATAGCTTAATATTTGTCCACCAGTTTGTCTGCACTGTTTTAAATAGATGCATGGGGAATCCCTAGTTACCTTGATTGTCATATGACTTAGAACCCAGGAGTGCCACTGTTGTGGGATCTGCATGTTGGTGGAGGGACTGCTGACTATATCTAGAATGAGAAGTGCCGGGGCATATGCAGTGCAACTACTATTTCTACTGCAATGACACAAGACATTGTTCTACTTTGCAGGGCAGCCATCAGGGGGGTACGGCAGATACTTATGTAAGGGGCCCTGGCAACCTGGGGGGCCCGCAGAGATGGAAATATTGTAAAATCTGCGCTTATGGAAGGGGTGAAGTATGAAAGCTGCTGCGCTATGATTTGTAGAGACTGTGAAAAAGTGAGTGTGCAGCGCTATACTAAGTGAAATGTAATCCCTCTTACGGGATATATAAAAATGAAGGTTATAAATATTTTAAATAAATATCACACAATATTAAATATATTGGACCTGCAAACACCTGCAAACCCCTGAGGACGTCAATTGTGACGAAACGCGTTGGGGCGGGCCTATCCAAATTGATACCACGTCATACCAGGAAGTAGCAGAGGAGACGCTTGTATTTTACCGGCCGGATTTTTCGTTTTAAACTGTATATGTTTTTACATTGGTACACAATTTATGTTCACAGATGTCTACTCTTATTTGGTCTGATTCACTTTCTTAAATCAAAGTTGATGTACAATCTACAGCTTAAAATGGGAATATTTGCAGCCACTGCAAAGTATTTTGACAGGCTCTTTTAAAGACATTAGATTAAAACATCATGTGAGCTTCTGGTAGTGAAGCAGTTAATGTGATGTTCATATGCCATGCTTGCTGCACTGTAAGCTACATTGTATCCTGTCAGTGAAGTGGAAGATTTAAATTCATATTTCTTGGTGTGTGTGAAATCTCTTTTCAAAGCCTCAAACAGAAATGACAGATGGTTTTCTGTGATTTTTTTTTATATCCACCATAATCCTCAGGTTTTTTATTTCTTCAGTCTACAAGATCCAGAATAAACCTAATACAGGTGGGCCAGCAGCTAAACAAAACTTACATTTTTAGTAATGCATCTATATGTGTTGCAGGTATTTATTTAGGTGTTATAAAAGATACAAAATATTATTACTGATTATTAAAATGACCAAGACTCTGCAATGTTACTACTACCAATGCAGACCTTTGTCACTAAATATTTTATAGCACATTTTTCAACTTGTCAAGAAGAATCTGACATATAATAAACAAAAATATTCGCGCTGTTGGCTTTTCCACCCTTCAAAATTACAAAAATAGCGACAGCTGCAGTGAAAAAACACCCCTGGGCAAACAATAACAACGAAAAGTTACACCGCGCTATGTCCCCTTATCATTAAACCCTTTTCACCAAACCCTACAATTCTAAATAATCGATGTTCAAATCAAACAAAAAATTTGTATATTAAAGTGTCCACAAATTACTGTGATCTATATGTAAAGATCTCAGACGAGAATATATATTCATCACCATACTAATGTATATAACATAGTGAATAAATAAATAAATAAGTGATCCAAACAAAAGTGAATTGGATAAGCATGTATATAAATAAAAGAGTAAGTTGTGCTCTGATCACATAAATAACCAAGAGGAAATAATTCTGAAAGTTCATTTAAGTTAAACTGTCCAAAAGATATCAATGCTTTCCCGTGCTCCATCTTCATGCGATAAAACAAATCTTTAAACACTCACCAGATCTCCCTGATGAGAAACCATGTAAGGAACTCTTTCTTGTACTCTTCATTTGCATAGCATCTTCACTGCATACATCCCGGCGATCTCTCATGATACAATGTGTATCAGCCACATCAATGCATCCATGGACATCAGATGTCAGCGTTATTCCTCCCCTTTGAAAAAGGCTCCAATCACCTGTAGCATCGCTAGCAATAAAAAAGATAAAAACAACACGTTAGATACAGATCGATCCAAAAACTCTTTCTGAATCCACTATCAATTGTTCGATCTAAAACAGCCAATAGGTATAGCACCGTGCACACTCTCTCCCGACTAGTTTCGTCAATCCAGACTTTTTCAAGGGACCTTGAACAAAAATTTCCAAGCACACTCCAGCCAGCCTGCAAAAAAATACACTAACTACAAGGGTTAAAAACTGTTTTAGTTGCACAACTTTGCAATATATGTGGAAGTCACACTGCCTCATCAATGCCCCTCTGCGTGGCGTGGTCCTAACTCTAATCTATGAGAGCCTCCTTCATGTGGCAAACACAGCAAAGAATGAATTGGGTGCAGGTTTCCCAGGAAGTATTTACCTGACGTGACCCCATTGTTTATATTTGACCAAACAAATTGGGTGGTAATAAATGTTTCATAACATAACGTAGGGAAAATAGCCGAGACAGGAAGGGGGTTTAACGCCACGGTCTTGAAGTGGTTAAATTCCCTTCTGAATCAGAGCCAGCACGCCCAGCCTCGGGGCACTCGGATTGCCCTGGAATCTGTAGCCATACTGGCCTGGATTCTGTGAGAGCCATTGAAAGTAATGACAGAGCTCCTATGAGCACCATCAGAGATACTGTTTTTCCTGGGTCTTCTGGAGGTCCCGTCTGGAATTCTCAGAGGAGTTCTGCAAAACCCGGCAGGGACTCTGAGCTTACCATAACAGCAATTTTAAGATTTAACTCCTGAGTTTATTGTCACTTTTAGATAAAATGCACCAAGCAAATATGACAGTAGTAACTGGCGCTCTCCGTAGTGCTGATGCAGAAAAAAGTAAGGCACACCCCCAGCTGATAAGCTTTGTTCCCCTGCTTCCCAAGATGGGGTGCTTGCAGGGCTCCAGTCACAGTGCATATCATGAAAGTGTTAAAGAGAAACTCATACACATTGTAAAACTAGTTTCAAATTCTTCATTTAGCTGACGTTACATTACAGAATTCATAAACTTCTAACACCAAATGAAGGGTCCCATCTTCATGCTAGGATCCCTAAACCCATCCTTTCCTCTGGATTATAATTAAAGGTTGTTCTGACGGTACAATGGTTTTCAATGTAAAGGTGTCTCCATGGAGTTCCTTCTGACATCACTAAACTATCTTCTACAGTGGTCGTACTGCTGCTTTAAAAAGATGTGCTTTAAGAATGTGTATTGCGCTCTGATGGCTTTGCGAGTTGAAAGGTGGAGCACAATATTAAAAAAGAAACAGATTAGTAAAAACAAAATGCCAGAAAGAGAGCCTGGTCACATAACTTTGAGTCCCAGCTATCATTTTAAAACCGTGCTGGGATAGCAGTTATTCATCCTCACGCCATTTTAAAATGGCATTAAGAATCAGCAGCTCCTTCAGGTTCAGGCTGGGCCTGCAGACTATCTGTGACAGTCACATCAAACACCAAGCCCAGGAACTGAGCAGATCAGCTCCTGGGATTCTGATTCTTCTACATTGGAGTGCGCTGTAGAAGAAATCAATCACTAAGGCCCACCTAGTGTTTGCATCTAGAGTAAAGTGACAGCATGTGTCATGTCACCGCACTTTGTCAGTACCGTGAGGCAGCTTTGACCAGCCTCTACTGATGTAGTGATCTATTGCTGCCAGCAATAGCTGACTATTAGAAGTGATCCTCAGCGGTTGAATTGGTTGAAGACGAGTAGAGATTGGGAAGTCCTTCAACATCAAAAACCCAAGTGAATGTTGACGGAGTAAGCGAAATGATTCGATCAAACAGGCGATTGACTATTAGGAAACTTCTGAGGATCTGAACACCTCTTATGGTTCTATTCAAAACATTTTAACACCAGATTTGAACATGAGGCAAGTGGGTGCAAAATGTGGCAATTATCTATCAAATAAAAACATTTACTGTGTGTCCTCATCCCATATGCTCCAGATCTGGCCCCGTGCGACTCCTGGCTCTTCCCCAAAGTCAAAATGACCATGAAAGGTAAATGTTTTAAATCAATTCAGGACATCGCGGCAGCCACGACAGCACAACTAAAGTCACTCATGAAAGAGGACATCCAGAACTGCTTCAGAAAGTGGGATAATAATGGGATAAGTGAGTTCGAAGTGAGGGGGAGTATTTTGAAGGGGGATTAATGGCAATGTGTCTTTTACTGTAATTATTTTTTTATATCTATATAATATATTTCCTCCCAAAAAGAGTCCCCTGATCGCAACAATGATGTTGCATGATTTGGATTGACATTTGTGTTCACTACACAAGCAACAAATGCTCATTTAAGTAAATGTAATGTGATACAAATTTGGAGCAATCCCAAACCTGTGAAAAATGTCCATCATGCTAATCCGTGTCTTCATCAACCCAATTTAAACTTATCTTAATGATACGCTAACAATTTACACAAACCGTTTTTTTTTACTCTGTGTGCATCGCAATGTATGGCGAAAGGAGAATAACGTTTTCTTAAAATACATACCTTCACTTTAAGCTTTACCATTCTGCTATGTTACATTTAAGTTATACTAATAATACAAACTGTGATATAATTTTATTGTGCAGAATTTGTTGATTTTATTTTGGGGTAAATACAGTACATGGGGGTGCAAGTACATTGATAAAAATTACAGGAATCACACTTTTTTACATATATAACTGTTTATTCCCAGCAAAAAGCAAGGAAAAAAATATATTTATCCAATTTACTATCAAATTAAAGCCCTATCTGTCCCACAAAAAGCAATGGATGTTGGGGTAGACTACAAAACCTAAAAGATATACCGTGCAAAACTGAGACATTGTCAAAACAAAAAACAATGATCTGGGACTCGAGGTGAAACAAAGTGAGCAATATACATATAATTTTTTAATATAAGCCCGAATTCTGCTTTAATTTTTTTGAGTCTTGGTGTCTTATAGGAACATTTATTTCTGTTATTTTTTTCATTTGTTCTCACAATTTTTATAGCACCTATGAATTTTTTTTTTTTTAAATAAAAGTGCCAACATACTACACAGCCATGTATAGTCGATAATAAAAGGGGGGAAAATGGCTCCAGCCAAAAAGAAGTACAGAGACATAACACAGGAGGAAAAGATGAACAGTATAAGCTCACAATCTAAGGGCTAATTTGCACAAGCACAGAGGTTCATTTACCCGGGAGTCACAGGTGTTACGTGCAGCCTGCCAGTACAAGTGAATGACAGACAACTGCTGTAAGCTGGTAGATGTTGCTCTAAGCATGTACATCTGTACAGTTTTGAATGTACACCCCTGGACCTAGATTGTCATCTGTCTCTCAGGCCAGGCTACATTTCTTATCAAATGGAAGTCTGATCAGTGCGCCTTAACATTAGGGCTAAAACAGCCACTCACCCAGTCCCTTCACACATGCTGTTCCCTACAGTGATTCTTCTGAGGAGGGAGCCCTGACTGGATAGAGTGGCAATTAACTGAATTTAGTTGCTCAGGTTTGTTGATATGCAACAGCTGGCTGGGGAGCTGTCATTTTGTAACAGGAGTGTGACGGGTGAACAACCAAACTAGGAAAGTTTATTTTCTTCTGGTGGCTAGAATCTCTTTATGTCGATCTAAAGGTGAGATTCCCTAAAAAAACCATCAGCCTTTTTACCCAATATCTTAGAAGTAGCTCTGTTCAATTCATCTTCGCTGCCACTTAGAAGAAATCTCCGTTCCCTGCATGTCAGGGGATATGCATTCTGAATGTATGGGCCCCATCTGGAAAGATTCATGCCCAGATCACCTATGATTTATTACTCTGATGGTGATGGTAAGATCTTTCTAATGGTGACCCTCCCATAACAGCAATTGTGAGGTTGCACAGCTGGTAAACAATTCCACTTGTTTAGGTGAAAGAAAATGTATTTTATTAAATTTGGCAAAGGTGCCCTACTTTCACCACCCACGCAAAAACTGAGGATGCAGGCAGTGGTGATTGAATCAATCTGGATATTAGGTAAACCCAAGAACTGCATTTTGTTTTCTCCTTAGCATATTTACATGGTTGGTAAGGTTATATAAAGGTCCATCCAATTGAATCTGTGTGTGTGTATGATTTGCTAAGAATTCCCATACCCTATATAATTTGTTCACTGAGGAGGACATCTAAAACATTTTTTAATGTATCTGTGCTTTCAGCTGATAGCGCAGTGAAACTCCCTTCCTCAGGATGTGCTATTAGTAAAGAACCCCTTACGCAGTTTGAGATTAAACCTTTTTTATCCAGTGGTGGAAATGTTTCTTCACTGACCTTAGGGTAAAGTGTTTATCACTGATACTACAGTAATCATTGCTAAATTTGTTCAATGTGATCAGTGGCATAACCAGAGTAATGGGCACTCGGGACAAAACACAATTTTTGCTATTGATATAGTTAAATAATTATATTTTCTAGTCCAAAATAGCTGATTTGGAAACATTCTCCAATTCAACTCACTTTCCAGTTCAGCTATATTGTCCTAGATTGTTCACCTGTCCTGCCCTCTCCAAACTCTTCGCCCTTTTGTGAATAAAGCTGCATGTGTTGCTAATTCACTCTGATCAGGAAACTCATAAAGGCATCCTTTGGACTCATTGCCAGTTCCCATCCTTCCTGGGGGAATCATCCCCTTCGACCCATATACCCTTCCAGAGCATAGGCCCCTGATTACCATACCTGATTTCTTTGACTTGTCAGTAGGGCACATCAGCAAACTAAGATTTAGTAAAGTCAACATAAGGACATATAAGTGCAGCACAAAAATAAGACTGCACCACATCATGTTAGCCTATTGGTCTACAAACTTGCCGATTGAAGGCCAGCAAGGATAGACAGAAACACACTCCAAAATTAAATATATGACAAGAAAATTGATTGGTAAAGTGTCCAAAAGTAGAATTTTGCCAACAATCTGCAGTGAATAATCAGACCAGCAAAGCAGAATGCTAATTTTAATTCACCAGATTACCATAGTTGTGAATATAATCAAATATGCCCTGTCCATTGACAGGGCCAGGGATGCAGGAATGAGGTAAATTGTCTGCATCAACATGAGGATAGGGGGTCTTGGCCTGGTAGATGTGGGGGTTGGCATGTAGGGGAAGACTTCTTGGATCTTAGCAGCCTCCAGATATCTGGCCCTCTCCCTTACATGAACGATTACAGGGTAATTAGTACCCCTTGTTACTTATTTATTAAAAAAATATTAAATATTAAATACAAACAAAGAAAATGTAGAAAAACTGATCCATTAAAAAAAAGTTAAACCAAAGTCACTTTGTTGAGGGATGTAGCGTTACAATTGAACCAAAGACCCTCTAATAGGATAAGCCCCTGTCACGATAATCTTTTCCTGCTACTACTCCCTTCACAATTGACAGTCCCTAGCTGGCAGCTGGATGTAAGCAAACAGGCCAGGGTTGCTGATGACGTCTTTGAGCAAATCTAGTCATGACCATATTTAGTCAGTGACTTCACATGGGATCCTCTGGGCGGCTTGTTTACATTCTGATGCCAGCAGGCATCTATCATTTTGCAGATGTAGCACTACCATTGTGTTACTGCCACATTAGTCCTATCACCATATAATGACATGACAATGATGATTGTTTAGGAGCAGAAACCGGCAGAGTTCTGCCATTTTACAGTGGAAGTGGTAGCTCCAGTGATAGAGCAGCAGACGTGCTACTGCCACAAAATGACAGATCTCCATCAGTTTCTGTTTTTAAGCAACCCGATCAGGGATCCCAGGTGATGTCATTGCCTGAAAATGGTAAATAAAAAAAGTAAGGTAAATAAAAACAAACACATCGTAGAGAAAAAGTCATTTATTTAAAAAAATCCCCAATGACATAACCTGGAATCCTTGCTGGCTTGTATACAGTTTGAAACAAGCTGGCTGGAAGGCAGGAATCTTTCATTTAGAGACAGTAGTGATACCACTGCTAAATGACAGACCTCCAGTGCATAAGCTAGAGTTTAGGATGGATGAGCAAAGTGGCCAAATCTGGGCAGTTTTTTCACCTGATCCCAGAACTGCGAAAAGGCTGGGTTTGGGTGAAACTCATGGTTAAAAAAAAATGAAAATCTAGAGAAGAGGGATAACGATAGAAATAAAAATACAACTAGTACTACCTCTAATCATTTTTTGGGGTACAATCAAGAACACCCACCCAACAAGTAGACTGGACGACCTACCAGAGGGAGGGCCCCATATATGGCAACATGAGGGGACACCAGGCGGGTTATGGGAACTACAGGTCACAGGGAAGAAGGGGGGGTCCGGCATTTGGAGGAAGGAGGGAACTGTGGAGTTCACCCCATCCATGGTAAGGAGACCAATGGTCTCAAGAAAGAGGAGGAGAGGGTGTAGGGGGGGGGGGAGGAAATTACGGTGCAAGAAGGGGATGGAGAACACAAAGGAAGGAATTTTCAACATAAGTTCTGTTGAATTAACTAAAGATGAGGAAAAAGTATTAAGTTTGGGCTTAAAATTTGTGCCAATTAACAACCTAAATAAATTCGAAACCTACATTGACATACAGAAATTCATTAGTAAACTTAACATTAAAAAGTATTACGCATCCCCACCTAATTTACCCACCACCAACCCTACTCCTATTAAAAAATATATTAAAACACCTCTAAAAAATCAATCGGTTTTTAATCCGAAACCAACCAGCAATCATTTTATTGAAGTTTTTAAAAATCTAGTAGAAGAGGACATCAAAGCATTAGATTATAATAAGGTTCAGAATAATCAGAATAAGGCCTATATTAATAAAGGGCTCATGAATTAGAAACAAGGAAAGGAATTGTGATCAGACCCGCCGATAAAGGGGGGGGGAGTAGTAGTAATGGACAAATCCTACTACGAGAACGAAATGATTAATATACTAAATACCCCTGGCACTTACAAAAAACTAAATAAGAACCCAACACAGAGTTGTAAGAAAGAATTAGGATTACTGATCAATGCTGCTTACAAAAAATCCATTCTATCAAAAAAAGAAAAATAATATCTGGTTCCCTCGGTTAGCCGTATGCCCATTATTTATTTCCTCCCAAAAGTTCACAAAACTTTTAAACTTCCTCCAGGTCGCCCCATTGTAAGCGGAATTGATTCCTTAACGGCAAGATTGGGCCAATATATAGATTACCATCTACAGCCACTAGTAGTACAAACTAGGGCTTTTTTTAAAGATACCAAGGATATTTTGAATATCCTAAAAGATTTTAAAACAGAAGAGAACATCATAATGGCGACCATAGATGTAAATTCGCTCTATACTGTTATACCACATCAAGGTGGCTTAAAAGCTGTAGAATGGGCTTTTGGAACATTCGCTAATTATGAAGACGAACAAAAAGACTTCATTTTGGAAAGCCTACTGTTCGCAATGACAAACAATTTTTTCTGGTATAAGGGTGAATATTACCTCCAGGAAAAAGGTGTTGCCATGGGCGCCAAATTTGCACCTAGCTTGGCAAATTTATATATGTCAATATGGGAGGAAGAACATATTTTTAAGAAAGAGATAAAAAAGATTAAGTTATGGAAAAGATTCATCGATGATATTGTGGTGTTGTGGGAAGGCAGTGCACAATCCCTACAATCATTCATAGATGATCTCAATGTTAATTATTTTAACCTCTCTTTTACTAGCCATATTAGCGATCGAAATATAACATTCCTTGATCTTAACATAATAAAAGATGGAGGGAGTTTTTATACCAGTACCTTCTTTAAACCTACAGATCAAAATAGCTATATTCCGTTGTCCAGCTGTCATCATCCAGTCTGGCTTAAAGGAATCCCAAAAGGGCAACTGACTAGAATTAAAAGAAATTGCTCCAAAGATGAAGATTTCCACAAACAGACTAATATGCTAATGGGAAAGTTTAGAGAAAAGGGATACAAAGAGGAGGAACTAAAAACAGTACAAGGAATTGTATCAAAGAAAGATAGACTGGATTTACTAAAAACTATACAAAAACCTAAAGATCAAGGACAAGTAGCCTTCATAACAAACTACTCAGCCCAGTACAAATTAGTAGAACGTATTTTTAAAAACCATTGGCATATCCTTAAAAGAGATAGGATACTGGGTCCAAGCCAAGTAAACCTAGAATGTTATATAAACGAGCCCCAAACCTTTAAACAAAACTTGCTATTAATGTGCTGGATCCTCCTAAACCAGAGGTAACCATTTTTAAGGGTGTTGGTTTTTATCCCTGCAAATATTGTATTTGCTGCAGAACAACAGGGACGAGGAAAAAGATCACCTCCTTCAAATCTGCTTCTACAAACAGGGAATATAAAATTAAAAAATTAATCTCCTGTCACAGCAAGTTCGTAACCTACCTACTTAGCTGCCCTTGTGCCTTACAGTATGTAGGACGAACTACTAGAATGCTCAAAAAAAGATTAGAAGAGCATATAACTAACATTAAGAATGGTTTTAATAAACATAGTCTCTCTAGACATTTTAGATTGTTTCACAATAGAGACCCTAAACTTTTAAAAGTAATAGGGATAGATAAAGTTGTTAGCCACTGGAGGGGCACCAATTTAACGAGGAAAATATCACAAAACGAGTCCAAATGGATTTACACATTAAATACCATGAACCCCAGTGGACTAAACATTGATTTCGATTTGAATTGTTTCCTCAGCAATGACTAAAATACAACATCAAAATCCCCAATATATAGATAATACAAAAAATCGTTTTGTTGATTTTAAAAGATAAATTTGAAAGATAAATTATTACTAATTCTATTAATAATTTTTAAATAGTTCATATGGTGCCATGTATTAAAATTGAATTGATTGCCTTTGATATATATATTAAGTGTAACAGTTTTTAATATAAAATTATATGTATAACAGTAACCAATGAATTGTTGCATATATCTAAAAGTTGATTGTTGCTGGATGGATTGATTTTATCATGAGATATTGGATGTCGGAATACTAATTGACACTAATTGACACTAATTGATCCATCTGTGATATGCTATATAAGTAAGGTTTTGGTATGAGAATTCAGACCTGCATGCTCCCCTGAGGATGTCTTTGATGATGAAACGCGTAGGGGCGGGTCTTTTTCATACCAAAACCTGATATGTGCCGGACCGGTCGGACTTGTTTTACTGCTTTTGGATTTTAAAATTACGATTTTAAATTACTAATAAACTACCTTTGGAATGACTACACTATGAAGGATTTTTTCTTTCCTTGCATGAGAGAAACGGGTGTTTTGTATCTGGAGAACCGACGGCAGAGAAGGTGCCAGTAATTAACACCGGACCAATCTACTTCGGTCAAATACAACGTGTGGGGCTGTCTGTTACAGTCGGAAACCAGGGGTGAGTACTCACTCTTAGGGGATATGTATTGACCTCAATACACTCCTCAGAATGAAGTGTATTACCGAATACTGAAAATAAGTCGCGACACACATCTTTTCACTTGGATCGGATTGAATTAGCACAGATACTTTTTGTTTGTTTCAAAAGACTTTCTTTATTGGGATTTTTCACAATTAATCCACAGAAACTATACAATTTTCATTAATTTATTTATATACTTTTACAAAGTCACTTCACTTACAGTTTTTCATGAAACACTAGAATTAAACATTTATTCATTCAATTTGATTCACACAGGATCAACTTATGTTCACAAAAAGGAATTTTTGTCATTTATGATTGATTTTGCAGCACGTTTGGTATATGTGAAAATCAGCCTTATGTACATTTATTGTTTGTTTAAAATTAGCGCTGTTGAGTTTTCAATATTTCATGGTTAACCTGAACCCAAAGCTCATCAGTAGTTGTGGGTTTGTAGCCTTCATCAGTAGTTGTGGATTTGTAGCCTTCAGCTCTGATCAGAGCAGTTCAGAGCCGCTGTGAGATCTGTGTCTGTCCAATATTTCCTCCATCTTGCAGTGTAGGAAAAAACTGAAACTACCTCACCCATGTTGGTCTATTCCCCGTTCCACCACGATCAGGTCCGACAAAATGGTACTCTGTTCTGTTTGGTTTTCAGGACCTGGCGGGTAAAAGGACGCACATCCGTTTAGATTCAGTTACCCGTAGACTAACACTGAGCTTCTGATCAGATCAGTCTGAAAAACTGGCAGACCTGATTGGAATGCCTGAAATGAAAGGGCTCTTACACGGGAAAGGGGGTATGCTTCATTTTTAAAAGTAAAAAGTAAGTAAAAAAAAGTTTTAAAAAAGATGAAAAAATAAAATATAAACTTTAACATACCCTGTAAATAGACAGAAGGAGCACTGTGGACGGTGCATAACATACCGTTATTACCATTTATTTCTGTAGCATTGGGTAAATATGAACAGTAAATTAGCATGCATTTTAAATGCATTTGTGTGAGAAAATCGAATCACGCAAAAAATAAAGTGCAACCTGATGTGGAAATATTTTTTATGGGACGCTCCACTTATCTATATTTAGTAAATGAAGACTATTGCGGTAGATTTGTATGTAATTTTGAGGCTCACCATGAATAAAGTGTTAACAATTGCAGGAGATCACCAATATGCATATCTGGATGAGACATCTTTAAAAAAATGACCATTTCACAATTGTTCTTTGTTATGGCTCAGTGGTTTTCCAGCATTAAATGTAAAGCCCCATGGGAGGTTTAACAGTCATGCATAGTCATTCTTTTTGAAGAGATCAGGATCCTTTTATGAATGGATCCCTTTCTTCCTCCCAATATTGTCTTTGTTTCTATAATTGGAGAGATGTCTTTATAACCAGGGTTTCCATGAGCTTTCATACTGATAATACTGTTAGCTTTCAAACTGTAAATCACTTACACCCATCCTATATATATTTCTTTTAAATGAGAACAGTGATTGGTGGATAGAAGGAAAGCCTATACACCGCAAAATTTAAAACTTTCAGACAACACATTGAAGTAAATGAAGGTCTTTTGAGCAGGAGTGTAAGTTATCTCATGCGGTGCTCTGAGAATATAATTTAAATATATGCTATCTTGTATATCCATCTCTTACATTTAAGAAAAATACAAATTGCTGTAAGAATCCATTAATTTTTTTCCCATTAATATTGCTGTTCTTCAACACTTGTTTGAAAGCTAGATGGATTTTTTTTCT
This sequence comes from Nanorana parkeri, assembly GCF_000935625.1. Classification (NCBI taxonomy): domain Eukaryota; kingdom Metazoa; phylum Chordata; class Amphibia; order Anura; family Dicroglossidae; genus Nanorana; species Nanorana parkeri. Next base: position 346,721 of record NW_017308070.1, read on the forward strand.
CTCATAAAGAAGAACATTGTGGTTTAAAAAAAACCGCTGGATGTGATTTCAAAAAATGTCAAAATATGTCAAACGTAGATACCACTCAAGGATTTCATTAACTGAAGCTTTGGTGATAAGTGTCATCTCGTCAAAGACCCTCCCATCTCTCCCAATAGATACCAAATGTACTAATTTCCTTGCAGAGCTTGATGTTTATTGTAAAGCTGAAATTGAAAATGGTCCGTAATGGAGTCAGCTTCAATCCAGGACCAATTCTGAATCTAAATTACTTGCTTTTTTCAAAAGCATTGGCAGAAGAAGCTTTGTGCATCTTGTACATAATCAACCCTTACTGTGACCCTAAATTCAACAGACTTCACAGATTAATAATAAAATCCTCGGTTCAAACAATTATTTGCCCTGAGCATATTGTCCATTTTATTTTTTAATGCTGCAAATTAAGGAACATGATATTATTTTTTTAAAGCTTGGCATGTATCAAAGCACCACTTATTTTTGACTTTTGACCCCACTGAATCAGTTCTTTGAATCTGCTACTGAAATTACAAACATCTTTTTTTAAAGGAAAGGTTGTTGTCTACTTGTTATCTAAAATGCATTGCTACAATGTATATGCACGATTACCTAGTTTTTAATAGAGTTTATATCATGGTAACTTTCTTCCAGAATATGCAGTGTCACATAATGGAGGTGGTACCCATTTTCTGGAAACTGGAGATAGGACAGGTTTATTCGATAAGGTGTTGACAAGAGTAGTGATCCTATGCAAAATACAATTACCCATAGCAACAAATCAAAGTCTTGAAGCAACTCATTTGAATTTTGAAAATAGTACACAGCTTTGGTGCAAAGCCATCGTGCAGTTCCGATCAACACAGCAACCAACCCAGGTGATACGAATTGAAAACAACAACACACATCACACTCATACACATATTTGTCCCTTCTCTGCTTTGCAAGACAAACATCAACTTTACACAATGTGGACTTTGACGTTGTGGAACTGCTCTAATCAGATCTGAAGGTGTCTGTGTGAAAGGGGACCAAGGCTACAAGCCCATAGCTGGGGATGAGCTTTGGGTTCAGGTTAACCATGAGTTTGCCCCAAACCCAGCCTTTTCACAGTTCTGAGAACAGGTAAGAAAAAAATTCCCAGATTTGGCCAGTTCACTTGTTCACTAAATATGGGACCTGTTTCCCCCTTTTTACTTGCAACTTGAAACTGTTTTTTTGCCTTTTGAGATACACAGGATCATTCATTCTGAAAGAGAGGGATGCACAGCTTTCCTCATATTTCCAGTTAAAAAACATCCCCCTATCTATGTGAACTCACATAGTTTGCATGGTTCTCTTTTACCCCATGATTACTCCTGTGTGAAGATGTGTTTTCAGTTATTCTGTTGCAATGTGGCTAGTTAGAAAGACATGGATTTTGTGGTCTCATAACCTTTGTTTTTATCCTTCTTTATGTTCCTGTGTTCTCATCTTTGATTAGTACAGGACTGTTCAACTGGATGACATTGTGGTCAAGCAAGGAAAGGCTCAATGACACAGACCATAAACTTTTTTTGCGGGAAACTCCCATGCTTCCTTTTTAATGTAATGCACTTTTTAAACCAATGTGTTCTGGCAACAGCTTAGAATAAATCCCGCAACATTCATGGACTAGGCTACTCCACAAAGCGACAGACCATATTTGTTTGTATATTATATCTGTCTGCAGGAAACTCATTTGGCTATAGATACATGTAAACATATTGAACAGCATTTTTGCCAACAAAATTTTAATTATTTTTACTCCTGTTATGCAAGAGGCGTCTCTATACTGGTTCATAAATATATTACCTTTTCCTACAGACATGCTAAGATGGATAGTGCAGGCACACCAGTGGCATCACGCAGGGGGTGCCACCATTGCCCTTATGAAAAGTCGGGCACTCGGTCACGCACCGAGAGCCCGACAGTGTCAGGAGAGAGGAGGGGACCCGGCGGCATACCTTATCCCGCCGGGTAAATGTCCCCTCCTCTCTCTGCCGGTGTCCATCACCAAGATGGCCACCGGCAGGCGTCAATAAGACGACTGCGCATGCGCGATTACGTCATCACGTGCGCAGCAACATCACGCCGGGGTGTCACCCGGTCTCTGCTCCAGGTGACACCCAGCCTCAGGACACCCCTGGGATAGACTGTATTGTAGCAAATATCTGTACCTTCCTCATATTCTAGCAATGTTCCTAGGTAAAGTTTATGTCAGATGAACTTACCATACCTGTCATTGTTATGGGTGACTTTAAGAACTTCCTAGAGCCCTTTGTGGGTAAATTCCCATCCAATAATGTTGTACATCGACTGTCCCACTCTTTGGTTTAGAAGAAATTTTCTGAATTGGTTTGCAAGACATATAATACACTCTGGGGTATTGATCTGGTGATGTCAGCATCAGTGGTCCTTATGTTTCCTTAGCAGTGCTACCTTGGCAGATTTTACATCCTTCCTTAATTCGTATTACCCTTAATGTAGATACTTTGGGGCCATGCTGTCTGAATACACACTGGTTATCCTTAATCCCCCTCAAGCTAAGATCATAAGTGATCTTAAATCCTATATTTTGATAAATGCACACGCCACCCCCAGATTGTTGTGGGAGATACACTAAAAGGTTATATGACAGGACCTTTTATTAAATAAATTAAAAGTGTTAACATGCCAATAGAGATGAGAAACAAAATCTTTGCCAGTAAGTTACTAGCACAAAGCCAGGTTTTCTTTTGAATCCTTGTCCAAAAAAAATGGCAAGACGCTCAACAACTACTAGGACCTTTCTCTTTGCAAAAAGCTCAAAACAAACAAACACACTTCTTTTTTTTTACACAAAAAGGATGTTTTGGGCAAAAGGTAATTCTACTGGCAGACTTCGGACACGTTTCTCAATCCCAACAAAACAAGACCTTTGTTGGGGGCCTATAAAAATAGTACAGGGAAGGTCATATTATATATTTTTCAGCAATTTTTCCATGTAGTTGTCCAGGCACTCTGATCTGAAACTCACTGGTTTTGTACAGAAAGTCTAACTGCCTTCACTAACTTCTGAAGATAGAGATTTTTTTGAATGCTCAACTCACACTGAAGGAGCTGGAGTTGATTGTTGCCAGTTTCCCCAATAATAAGACACCTGATTTGAATGGTATGCCTGCAGAGGTGTTTAAACAATATTATGAAATTATACTCCCAAGCCTATTGTAAACATTCAATCATGCTTTATCCATGAGCCGCCTCCTGGCCTCCATGTACGAAGCCATAGTAGAAGTTCTTCCTAAAAAAAGATAAAGACTTAATATTCCCAGACTCTTTTCATTCTTTCTCGCTTATTCCACTTAATGTCAAAATTTTGACAAAGGTCTTAGCCAACAGACTGTCCACTAAAATTTAAAAATTTTATGTCCAATAAATCAACAGCTGGAAATAATCCCATTGCCTGGGCCCTTACCAAAAGCTTTAAAGCGCCTTAAAGTAGTAGATCGAAAATAAATATTTTAGTATGCAAATCTCTCAGGACCCCACATAATATGTTATTTCATTAAATCTTCAACCACTGACACATATATTTAAACAGCAGTGTACAGTTTGCTGTAAATGTCCACTCTCAGTAGCTGGTCAAATCAACGTAGTCAAGATGATATGGATGCCTCAACTACTTTGTGTATTACACCATTCCGCCTTGGATTCTCAAGAATCTTTTTGAAACATATTAATGGCATTTTTATGGGCTTAATTTGGAAACAAAAAACTCCCAGACTGAAGCTATAAACACTTAAACATCCCAAAGACCAGGGAGTGGACATGGGCACTTTTATTTTATACTTCAATGCATGTCAAATTCAACAAATAACTGGGTCAGGTAAGGGAATTTCCCCGAGTCTTTAATGCAATTCATTATTTATTTTCAAGCCTCAAACCCATTATATGGATTAGAAACCATAGCGTATGTAAGAACATTTGCAGCAATAACTGTACTAATTGGTCTTATTAGGAAAGTTAGGGAATCAGCCACACATCTTCTGGGCATTGAAGATTTTATGATGAATACACCCCTGTGAGATGACAATCTACTTAAGTCTTTCAGAACTGGAGGAAAGTATGAATTTTTGGTCTCAAAAATATAAAGAAGGTACTCTATTTTCAACAGCTACAACCTTTCCTTTTTGCCTTTATCTAAGAAATTTTTGTACAAATACCTACAACTTCAACATGCTTTATGATCATAATTGAGCCTTATGGGCCTCATTATATCTCGTACCCCTGTATTTGATGAACTTGTGGAAACAATTTAAAAAAGGGGTAATTTCCTATATGTATTCCACACTTTCGTCCAATTTATTAAACTAAAATTCCAATTAAAGTGTAAACTAGGATGGGTTCTATATTTATAGATATAATATATTGGAGATGGTTGGGGTGATAATTTGCAAGAACCCTTAAGAATATCTCTATCTGCTTCTCACAGGTTGACTTAGATTTTCATTCTGCATAGAACCTATTGAACCCCATAATGTTTACATAAAATTGACCTAAGACAAGACCCATGCTGTATCAAATACAGACCCAATCATGGCTCTTTGATTCATCTACTGTGGAGATGCCCAAAACTGGTTCGCTACTGAGACAGATTAATATCTGCTCTTAATTTCACTTTCAATGCCACTTTGGCCACTAATCCATATACATGTATCTTAGAATCTTTTGATTACTCTATATTGGATAGTCACATCTCACTGGCCCTCTCTAGAGCATTGTTTGTATCCCATAAAATGTTTGTGCCTAAACAGGTATCTAATCATCCCCCAACTTTGGGAGTTGTGGATTCTGCAGTTGGATGAAATTGTTGCATTTGAAAAACTTACTTATGAATCTAAGGGGTCCATCCATACACATTCTACAATGTGGTCTCATTGGCTTATCTAGCAATCCACACCATCACCACTTTTCCTCATCTTGAGCATTATAGCTTTTTTTCTCCAGAGGGTTTAGGTGGTTGCAGTGTCTTAAAACCTGGTACTTTGTTTTACCACATACTTAGGAATACTACTGATATCACTCTGCTCGGTCACTGTCATTGTTTTTATATATCTGGACCTTCATTAATTAAGATGTATATCTTTGGGATACTATGTTTGTACATAGAATGGCTGATTGTTCCCATAAATAAGCTTAAATGTGTTTTCTCCGTTTGTGTGTATATTTCATCTAGACATCATATGCTTTTTCTTGCACCAATTATTGGTGCTTGCTTCTTCCTTTTTTTTTCTGTGCAATTTGTTTGTATCTACTTTTTTATGTATGTCTGCTTTGTCTATTTGAAAAAGGCAATATAAAATATCCGATTTAAAAAATAATAATAATAATGCCAGAAGTGAGCTTTAGTGGTATTCTCCCCCTAGGGTTTAAGAAATCCTAGATGAAGGCAAGCTAGAAGGTTATGAAAATGTTATAGATATTGGGGCAGGCAAGTCCAGGTGGTTTTTAGCACACATCTAGCTATCCATGGAATAAAGTAATTCAGATAAATGAAGAAATACTAGGCACTTGTTTCTGATAAGCATCATGAAGAGGCATTAAAATATTTGTTTGAAAATATCTTATTTCTGACAAATTAGTTTTTCTAAATAAATTGAATGTAAATCCATTAGACCAACTTTCTGAATATAAGCATTTGATAATAACTGTGAATAGATATTAGTATTTTACTCAGCCAAAATACATTTTTTAGAAGTTATTATACAGTGGTGACTTTTTTCCTATATCTCAGTGTCCGATAGTGGCGTGGAGATCATGTTCAGCATGTGATGTGCTGATCTCTGTGGCCACAAGGAGCTGATTGACAGGATAATGAAGAAAGGTAACATGAGGCCTGCTGTCAATCCTGGAGCTGCCCCACAGGCAGAGGAAGAACAATCATGTGGGGGCTGCTGTCACTCACAATGCTGGAGTCACCCCTGCAGGCAAATGAACACTGTCACATAGGGCTGGCCTCAGCAGGAGAAAATAGGAAGTAAACAGCTTCATTCATGGGAAGAACTGGGGTATGCACTGTAAGAGTGGCAATGTAGACCATAATTTAGATGAAATGGCATTGTCACTCTCTAGAGTGGGAAAGGGGTGAACATACCAGGATTAAACAGGTATTTACCAAATAAGATTTTGCACAAAAATGTTCAGCATGCAGCCGAAATAATAAATTAAATGATTTAATTATTATTAATTAATATTAAATTAAGAGCCAATGACCTATAAATAATGTATGGGTTTACTGACACTTTAAGTTCAGTTATCACATATGGAATATAGTTCCCATGTTGTTCAGTAATGGGAGGAAATTTAATTTCAAGAATTTAGACTGGTCATAGCGTACCAATATTGTCAGTTATATAAATTAAACAGTTTGTAAACCTACAGGAGATCCAAAGGACTTATCCAAACTTACCATTCATGTTTCTATTATTTGCAATATGTGAAGGAAGATTCAGAGCCATCTAGGTTCAATACGCACATTATTATTGTATCTAATTTCTTCTCTACACTGCTCGGAGTACAACCAATGCTCTCAACCTTCTGCCACCATCCTCCCTTTTGCCACTTTGCCCTTGTTCTCACCACTATGTAACCCCCACGCCTCACCACGTTGCATCTCCCATAGTCTTCCCATTCTTTTAGCATGATTTGAACCCCCCAATAACACATGATGTACCTGCAACCCCCAAAAAACTAAAGCTACTATTACCACTGCACTTGCTCCCTTACTCTAGCCACCACAGCTGCCACCATCCCAACCCCCCAATCACCCCCAACCTTGCCTATTTTATATATTAGATAGATAGACATATTTATGCTTATATAATCAAGTAAAATAATAATGTCTAGTCCCTAAACAAAATTAGTTACATATTTTATTTTAAGATTTGGAAAAGTAAGTTAAATAATGAATAAATAGTGAAATTGCGGCAATAATTTCCAGTAAGTCAGTTTTGGTAACTTACATATATCTCTCATGACAGGTCGCACCGTCAATCATTTAACCCAGGAAACTGAGGACTTCTTGTGGCAAAAAAAGATTATTGCAGGGGACAGCTCTGGGTTGGAGGTGAGTAGTGCAGGGACCCTTCGTCACTATGACACTCTAAAGAAAGGTCCCTGCGAGGTCCCGAAACGCTAGCTTCAGCTTCTAATGACATGTTGTGACATTCTTCAATAAACTAATCAAAGAGATATTGAATTCATCTGTGTGTGTCGGTGACCTGTTGAGAATATTCTAAATCAAAGAACGGACTCCTCCCACTCCCCATTTACCTATAAAGATAACGCCATACCAACTTGTTATGGATATACCCTGTGTTTAATGTTTTTTTTAAACAACATTTTTCTATAGATAGTAAATCATTTACACAAAACTTTGTTACTACATTTGCATAAAAAATTTAATTGACTTAATTGTATTAACATTTTCAATTGCATGTAAAGGAGCAAAATTAGGTATCTATGAAATATATTTGCCAAATGAATAATATTCAGTTATGTTATCCTTGTTCCCTTAAAGAAGAATCAATATATGTACCCACCTGTATTTATAGTGTGCTGCTACTCAGAGGCGAAATTAAACTGGATGAAACAAACTTGGGTAATTATTTTAAAGCGCTTGCAAATAATCGTCAGGAGCAGCGAATTGACTCCTGCAGTGATTTATACGTACTGCTAAATTATATGTTTACCTTTCTCTTAACTGTGATTGGAAATTCACCATAGCAACGTATGCATTAAATAGCGTTGATTATCTGGTTGTGTATAAAGTCTACAAGCATGAAAAACCCTGAACACAGAATGTGGGAACTGACCACCCTGTTAGTCGTAGGTGCATGAAAATGAAATTAAATGGTTTAGATGAAAATATAGCAATTGGTGTTTTGTTTTTTTAATTCTCTATGTTAAGACTAGAGTCCAAAAATATTCTGTTTTATACAATTGCAGTGTGCAGTGGGTGATGTACCTTATGTGACCATGCTTTTCCTACTTTGGTATAAGACTGTAACTCTATGCTGCCCTTTGTAGGTAACCCTTTAACATAATGATGACAAGTGTGCTTCAATGTGCAGTAATCAAAGTTCAGACCCCTATCTGTTTAGAGCATAGTAGGCATTTTCCATGCAATAACTTATAATCGGGGGCCTTATCTGTGACTGTGCAATGTACTGAAGGCCCTGCGAACATCTTATACATACAGTATATTAACTTTTCTGTAAAAATTCTAGGCTAATATTGACTTTTTGAAAGTCAATATTTGCATAATGCTATGCACCTACCCTGCCCCCTAGGTAATAGCACTCTGGCAATTGGCTTCTGAGGCTCCAAACACTGTACTGTGGGAGGGCACAGGGAGCATAAACATGTGCCCCATAGTCTAAAGTACAGGGTTTTTACAATATTTCCTCCTTGCGATATTTGCTTTTTGTTTGCTTCCCACTATTCTTTCTGATACTGTTTCTATGGGGTTTCCTGTGCATTTCATGTCACCATGTGCAAAATGATAGCGCCCTACTTCTAAAAACATTTTTTTTTTAATCTTTCCAAGCTGTGAGGATTTTGGCCTGGAAGCTGTCTGCATCCAAACATCCAAAAAGTTTGTGTTTCATTTGGTAAGTACTTCTTACAGTCTGTGCAGTAGGATAGTCTAGTGCCTAAATTTCTATTGGCCATTGTAATCTTTACTATTTACTTACTACTATTACTAAGTGATGTCACTACTACTGTGCAAAACTTAATTTACAGTACATTTATTTCAAATGCATCCTTCATGCAAAGCCCTGCCCCTTCTCCTGCTGTGTAGTGGACGGATTAACACATATAGAGCAACTGTATTAACAGAGAACTATTGGAAGAGTAAAATGTACTCTTCCAATAGTTTGAGCCACCGTGTGATACTGCAGCTCTCATACGCCATCTCTATAGGTCAAGAACTGAGTGATCATAAACCGTTGATTGCTCAGCTCATGGCTTCTCCCTGCAGAGAGAGGTGACTGTCGAATCACCGCTCCCCACAAGAATTCCCCCTCCCCTTCTCTCTGTTCCTCCAGCACTCATTGGAGGGACAGACAGGGGAGGGGGGAATAGCTGGCTCTTGCCAAACAGAGGCAGAGACAGCTGTCAATCAGGCAGTAGAGTGGATCCTGACAATTTTGTCAGGATCTTTCCTGGCTGCAGAACGGCTCTGTGCTGTTGGCATATAGTATATTTAGTAAATGTGCTTCTGTTAACCAAAAGAGTACTAATGGCAAAAAAAGTTTGGGTATAGGTCGCTTTTAAAATGAAAAATAGAAAAAATATTATTTTTTTTTGTTTTCTTGATTGGTTGCTACTACAGTCAATTTGACCAAGAGAAGATCACAAAAAAGGAGACATCCAACAAAGTGTAGAAGTTTTGCAGAGCAGAGATATAATAGTATGAAATGTAATACGAAATACTCACATAGATGTGGTTGCAGGACATCCCATAGGGGATATCAAGCAACAAGTATTATAAAGCATGCAGGGAATACGTTTGCCCCCATACAGGTGGCAGGAACGTGCGGACAGGGGAGGCAGGTGAGGCAGAGCCTCACCTACTATTATGGAGGAAAATGCTGTCAACTGAAGCTGACAGCTTTTTTTCTATTCAGAGTGGCTTGTAACAGGTTGCACAGCAGGGAAAGTATAATCTGTAATGGACGTAGCGCTGCCTGTTAATTACAGGCGGTGCCTCATTCGGCTTCCCCACTGTTTTGTGTAACCTAACATAGTGAGGCAAGAGCTGCAACAACCTCTACTCTATGTTAGAAGCTTGAGCACTGTGGATGGTTTGGACCAATGGCAAGGTGCCATTGGTCCAAGCTGTCCAATCAAAAAAAAGTCAAAAAATTCACTGAGGACATCGATCTTGATGCTTCACCAGTGACGAGCAAGCAAGGGACAGGGAAGCTCCTCCCTGTCTCCTCCCTTCCTCCTCCCTCCCTCCTTCACACATAGCTTGGTGACCGGGTTGGGGCTTTGGCAGGCTGGGGGTGGCTGGGGCATGCTGGGGCGAGCAGGGGAAATGCCTCACCCAGCACGGAAGCTACCGCACGTCACTGGAAACTTATGCGAATCGAGGAGAACTTCGACTTTGTTGGAATTCAAGAACTTGGCTGGACAGCACGCATTACTAGGCAGTTAATATACAGGGTACAACCTGTTTAGGAGGGACAGGGTTGATGGTGAAGGGGAGGGGTATGCTTGTATGTGAAAAGTGAATCTGAATGTGCACATGCAAGATTATCTTACTAACGAGAGTTAGTAAGCAGTTGCAAACTGATTGTGGGTGTATGTTATAGATCCCCCCCCCCCCCCCCAAAGAACAC
>NW_017308070.1:357233-393365 GCF_000935625.1 Nanorana parkeri
CCCCCCCAAAGGAATTGAGGAAGAGGAGACTAAACTCTATTCACAAAATGAAATGGCTGGGAAGCAGGGAAATGTTATTATATTATAACATTATTATCTCAACATTAGCCTAATGGGACTGCTCACTCAAAAAAGGCTTGCCGTTTCCTAAACTTATTGTGGGGCAATTTCATGGATTAAATGGTGGAAGTCCAAACTAGGATGAATGCTATACTAGATTTCATAATTTCTAATAACTGCAGACACAGCGACTTGGGTAACAATGATCACAGGGTGATTACATTCAAAGTAGGGTACAAAAAAGAGAAGCAAGTTGGTTTGACAAGCAGGCTAAATTTCAAAAAGGCAAACTTTGATAACACTAGTCTACAATTTATTGGAGATTATCGACCTCCGAGATAAAATGTTAATTCTTACATATTTAGATGAATTAGAAAACAGGTGATAAAGGTGCTGGTTGGCTAAAGTTTTCAAGATATTTCACAATAAAGATGTATACACAAGCAAGCATATTAGCCTACAAGGAAGGGAGGTGTCTGATGATTATGATGCCTCATAACTTCTCGACAAAGTACAGTAGAACAATGAAAATGGTATTACATGGAAGTGTAAAAATGTATCTTCACTTTGAGACTAAAGACTATTGCCTAACTGTAATCTATTGCTCTTTTATTGTAAGGTACATTTGTCTTGCTCGGATCTACACCTCATACAGTTACATCTTGCTTGTAAAAGTGTCATTGCCTAACATTTCCAAGGAACAGTTGCGTGATATTTTCCCTCAGAAGCCAAGATGCCTCGAAAATGTGTAAACAATGCAGATAAATTCTTCTACATTTGTGGCGAGGTTACATTTTCATCTCAAAAGTGCAGTATGATGGCAGTGGTAAAAAAGGCATACCACCTATATTTTGAATGCAAAATAAGGGATCAGGACAAGAGCTGGACCCCTCATTATTGTTGCATTACATGTTCAACTTATCTGAAACATTGGCTAAACAAGAAGAAAAAGTCCATGCCTTTCGCAGTCCAAATGGTGTGTATGGAACCCACCAATCATAGTAGCGACTGCTATTTTTGCATGGCTCCCGCAATTGCAAAAGGAATCTCAAGAAAGAAGTGGACCGTGGAATATCCAAACATTCCATTCGCACTGCATCCTGTACCCCATAGTGAGGACTTGCCTATTCCAGATCCACCAGAATCCTACTCTCTAGACTCAGATGATGATAAATATGATGAGCAGGATGCAGCTGATTCGGGGCCGTCGATGTTAACGGACCCAAAAGTTCACAGAAGAAAAGCCAAAAAGCGCAGTTTAGATACTGAATAAAGATGGAACCTTGTCGTTTAATCTGATGATAAAGCTTGTCAGTTTTTCATGCAAGAAGCATGAAAATGTTACAAGAAAAAAACAATAAATGAATGGAAAGTTATGTTATTCGTATCACTTAAAAGATACATTTGTAATGATTGGTGTGGCACCATTCTCATTGCTATATCACATTTTGCAGAAAAGTTATGGAGCATAATCGCACATCCCCCTCGTAATTTCAAATTATTTTGGTGCAATTTTGACCTGAAGCTGTATCTTGGAAACTGGAGCCAATTAATACTCAGGACTTAATTTTCCTTTATTAGTGACCCAATTCTGGTAAAATGTAGCTACTTTCTTCTTATAGAGCAGTGTAAGCTGCGTTATTTACTACATGATACCAAATGGGACAAATTACTTGTAACAAAGAAGACTAAGGATATCTTGTTTTAATATGTTTTAAGAATATCTTACACAATAGCATTAGCAAGTGCATTCCATTGGGCAACAAAAATTACAAAAATAAAAGAATGAGAGCTAAACCTGCATCGCTGAATCCAACAGTAAAACAACATATCAATGAGAGGAAGTTGACATTTTAAAAGTATTGGGTTAAAGAGACTGCATTGGCATTCCTGAACTACAAGAAATGCAATAGGAGATGTAAAAGTGCAATCCGGGCAGCTAAAATAGAATACTAAAATATATTGCACAGTAAGCAAGAAGTTTCTTCCAATATATAAACAGTAAAAAGGTAAGAAAATAACTAGCAGGTCCCATAAAAGATGAGCATGGGAGATTAATCACAAATAACACTCACAGAAAAGTTTAATGGATATAACAGGTACATGAGAAGCTTTGTGTAGCTTTGTGTGTAATAAACTGCAGTAGTTGAGGGTAGTCAGGATTCAATGAAAACTGGAAAAACTTAATGTGAATAAAGCCTCAGATCCTGATAGCCTGCACCCACGGGTACTTAAAGTAAACTCAGCCACGTTATAGCGAGACCCTTGTTCCTAATTTTCAGGGACTCTATACTGACTGGAAAGGTACCATGTGATTAGCGTAAAGCAATGGTGGGGCCAATATTCAAAAAAGGTTTAAGATAAATAGTATGCAAGTTGTTTGAGGGAATGATAAAGGACTATCTACAAGATTTTGTCTTTGGCAATGGTGTTATAAGCGACCAACTTACTAACATCGTATGAAGAGGTGAGTAGAAACCTAGATGTGGGAAAGCCAGTGGATGTAGTGTACCTAGATTTTGCAAAAGCATTTGATGTGGTACAGCATAAGCACTTAACATAGAAAATATAATCTATGACCATTGATGACATAGTGTGCACATGGATGGAAAACTGGCTACAGAATGTGTCCAGAGCAGCAATAAATGGTTCATCTGGTCAAAAGCAGGGAGTGGTGTGCTCCAGGGTTCTGCATTAGGCCCATACTATATCTATTTATTACATTGGGGAGGTCTTAACTTAGATGTAACAACCAAGCAAATACCGGCGCCGCCGGTTACGAGAGGATAGCCAATTAGGACGTTTTTAGTGGAAACACAGATGGGGGCAGCTCCCACCGGTCAAAAAGACCTCCGATCTGGGAAATACAAGGAAAAACAGAGCGCCTCCATCGTGTAAAAGATCATTTATTCAAACGGCAACACAGCTGAAAATGTACTCACAAGAAGGGACGATCGATACAAGCATGTAAGATGATGCAAAGGGAATCACTGGCAGCGGGAGTCTCACAGAATGAAACCGGTCAAATATCCTCTGCCCCTGTGAGTTCGAACGGTCTACGCGTTTCAGGGGCACGCCCCCTTCGTCAGAACCTGCTAGGGCAGAGGATATTTGACCGGTTTCATTCTGTGAGACTCCCGCTGCCAGTGATTCCCTTTGCATCATCTTACATGCTTGTGTTGCCGTTTGAATAAATGTATTGTCTTTGTATTTCTTAGATGTAACAACATTACAGGAGGGCATAAATAAAATAGGGGAGAGGGCAACTACAAGGCAGATGAGGTCTAATGTTGAAAAATTTAAAGTAATGCATTTTAGTGTTAAAAATGGAACCTCCACTGGGGAAGTCAGAGGTAGAAAAAGATTTGGGGAGTCATAATTGACTGCAGACTTCGCAATAGAATGCAAACATGCTCTAGAGACAAAGCTATAATTTTGCCACTTTACAAAACACTGCTACGGCCTCATCTTGAGTATGTGGTTCAATTTTGGCCACCAATACACAGAAAGGATGTCCTTGAACTGGAGAGAGTACAGAGAAGGGCAACACAACTGATGAGGGCTGGAGGACCTAACTTATAAACAAAGATAGAACATTTTAAATTGGCACACACTGGAAATGTGATCATGAGGGAACATGATTGTGATGTAAAAACTGTTTAATGGTGATGGTAATTGTAGGAGAAAAGGTTTAACTACAAATGGAATAGGAAATTCCTTTGTTTTGAGCAGTAAAGTTGTGGAACTCCCTTCCACAGGTGGTATTAGAAGAGAGTATGGAATAAGTTAAGAACTATTTAGATACTTTCCTTAGCAAACAAAACATACAGGGGTGCATGTACATTAATGACTAGTACACACAGAGACGCACACGTATATACACACCACCACACACACGTTCACATAGGTTGAATTTAATGGATCTGTGTTTTTATTTAACCTCAAATACTATGTAAACTACTGCTGAGGCTGCAGGAATAACCCATCAATTTTGAATAAGCCCATAGAGCTCTGTGATCCTGCAGGAGGGATACTGATCCCCAGGGGGCATTGTTTGTTGCTGTGTGTGCTTTTATCTATAAGAGAAATGATACAGAAGGATAGAGAACAAAAATATTCACCTTCAGTGGATCCACCATGAAGATTTTCCAAGGCCGGCCTTTGTGAGCGCCATATTTTCTTAAAGGAGAACTATGAGATGAGTGATTTCCACTCACCTCATAGTAAAGCCACCCATCAAGGCCATACAACCTTGCTCCAAAATCCTGATGACTTCTGTGATGCCCTCCAAATACCCATCATAGTTAGTGAGGTTGAAAAAAGACTCAAGTCCATTGAGTTCAACCTGTAGAGATACGGAGAAAAAAAATAATCCGGGTGCTGGATTGGCACAAGGTATTTCAGCTACATGAAACCTGGAATAAACCAAAAGCTCGAGAAGAGAAATGACCCACAAGGGATAGAAGCTTCAACAACATTCTCTATGGCCACTGCAGACCTGCTGAATGTAGAGCCAACAGTGAGCAAGAGCAAAAATATGCTTAAATTGGCTTTCATTGTGCCAATTTAAGTTGTGAGTTGACATATCTATCCAAAACCACTCAAACCAGTTTCCAGTGGCTGGTAATCATGACCCTGGTAAAAATAATTTGTATTGCCTGTAAAATCCTTCTATTGCCGTACCTTACAGGACACACAATGGTATTCTGGAACATAGGTTATGCTGCCCCCGTCAGGAGATTGGTTACTGGCAAGAAAATCTGTTAAGACAGCCCTGCATAACTACTTCCACTCCCAGCAAACCTCTGTTTTGTAAGCAAGCAATAGTAGGAGTGGATCCAAGAAAACAAAGCAGCAGGACCTGTGTCCGGTACTCCAAGAAAAGGATTTTACAGACAAGACAAAATTGCTATATTTTTTACATTATTGGACACAGTATGGTATATAGAAATGTAGGAGTGTCCCCAAGCAATACAAACTGGGGGGGTGGGCAGCACAGCAAATGAAAATCCAACAGACCCATGTAACAAAAGGTTAAAAGAATTGACTAGAGGGATATCATGGAGCTGCCTGAAGAACTTTAAAACTTGAAACTGACACAAGATGAGACCTGAAAATCTACCTGGAAAAACTAGACAAACGTGTGAACACGTTAAGTCTACCAACTCAAATGCGCATAGTGCCAAGTGGGATAACTACAAGAAAAGCAACCTAATGAGTTAGTTATATATCCTGCTCCACTTAGTGAAAAACGTCCATTGTTGACGGTTCCCAGCCTTTGATTTGACCTGCAGCTAGGTCAGGTTCATGTCAACAGCCTTAATATCATATAGGCTTCACCGCCAGAAGCCTCCGGGTCTTCCTCTACTGTGCTGTCCGTAGGGATTCCAACCCAGCGCCTATCCACAGATTTAATTTGTGCCCTTTCGTAAGGTATGTCCAATCCATCTCCATTTATGCTCTCAGATTTCTGTAGCAACCGGTATTTGGTAGCAACACCGGAGAAGCTCTATATTAGAGATACAATTTTGTGGCCACCAGCCATGAATGATGTATCACAGGCAAAGATTTACAAAAACCTGGAGTTTTTGTGTGGAATACAGTGAGACTCTCACTTGCGCCTCAGACTTTTCTGATCTGTGTGAAAATGTCAATCTTGGTTCCATCATCCAGCGTAATCTGTCTTCAGAGGTATTGAAAGTTGTCAACTTTTTCAACTTCAGCTACGGAGCTTTCAGGGAGATCATCTAGCTCATTTTGCATATCAATGCTACGTTCCGCGAGTAGTACAATGTTGTCAGCAAAGTCAAGGTTGTTTAATTGTTCCATGGTGATTGGGGGCAATCCTCTATTTGGTTTAGAGTCAATAGCTCCAGTTAAGATCTCATCGATTACTATGAGAAAAAGTAGCGGCGATAGGATACATTCCTGTCTCAGACTAGCAGTGATCAGAATGGGATCGGACAATATTTTGCCATGCAAAACTCTGCACACAAAGGCCTCGTACTGTGCTTCAATTAGGTGGATTATCTTTTCAGGGATTCCCCTACATCAGGGATGGCCAAACTCCGGCCCTCCAGCTGTGGTGAAACTACAAATGCCATGAAGCATCTCTCCCCATGAGTCATGTCTGTGGCTGTGAGAATCTTGCAAAGCCACAAGGGATTTGTAGTTCCACCATCCCTGCCCTACATCTAAGAGCATTCCAGATATTGTTATGATTGAGTCTTGGTTTAAATGAAACCAAGTGGAGAGACTCTTGGAATTCGTTGATTTGCTCCAGAATGATATGGAGCGTGGCAATGTGATCCATGCAAGATCTTCGAGCACAAAAACAAGCTTGCTGTTTTCGGAGAGTAGCATCAATCTTCTCATGGATCCGATTTAGGATCACCTTGCACCAGATTTTGAGAGTAATATACAAAAGCATAATGCCACGCCAATTGCCACACACGGTTAGGTCCCCCTTCTTTGGGACTTTTGCTAAGATGCCATGCATCCAGTCATTTAGAAACATTCTGGTAGCCCAGATATTGTTAAAGAGAGGAAGCAACATCTGTGCTGAAAACGCAGGGTCGGCTATGAGCAGCTAAGCTGAAATTCGGTCAATTCTTGGTGCTTTGTTGGGCTTCATGCTATTGATTGCCAACTCAATTTGAGCTTCAGCCATCAATGGTGCCTTGGAATTGACGTAGTTAATGCACTGGATCTTAGGCGGATTGCCATGAGAAGCTTGTGTCTTGAAAAAGATTTTCCAGGGCTGGGATCTGGCCCTTGATGGTGGTCTGTTAATCCAGACCCAAATGGAGAAAAGATAGGAATCATCCCGAAGAATATTTCCTAGGATATAAAAAGACTGTTTCAGTCCCAAAGCAGAAAGAGAAAGGGAATTAAATAGTACATTTTTCTATCATACATTATATTATTTATTTATTTTTTTAAAGGATTAATTCAGTATTAATTAATCTCTACAGCATTAATTCAGTTTGTATGTTGCAAGAGTTCTGTTTTAAAATAGCTTTGATCACAACTGGTGATCTGCTGCTTTTTCTGCTTGTGGGTGTGCTTAGTGAGGAGGCAGAGGTCATTTTACATCCCTGTCTCATCTGTTTAGGAATTATTAATTAAGTTCTGGGTGAGCTGTCTGATGATGACATAGTGTGGAGGTGCTGACTTGTCCTCTGTGATCCAGGAACTCTTTTGACCTTGTCAGAGAGGGTTTGGAGCTATACACAAGGCAGAATGAGTGCATGTGAATAAGAAATGCCATTGTCTAGGCTTTTCCTGCAAACGTCCTAGAGGCAGTTATTAAAACAAGACTACCCACATACATTTTCATGCAATTCTCAGAGAATGGCAAAGTTGAAAACAGGACTTTTATATACTGGGAAATACCACTTTGCATAAGTGTCATATACTGCATTCCCATTGCCACAACAAGGAAATATACTGAAATATGTAGTATTTTTACTCTCCTAACATGCAACTCCAACTTGCAGAACACTATTACAATTTTAAATTCTGGTTTTCCTGGAAGATGCCTTTTAGTCTGAATTAGTCCTTTTCAAAAGTTCCCGTGAAGATTGGTGCTAGACATATAGCTTTATGGGAAGTGAATTCCTTGCTTGGTTTGCCTTTTATATGTGTTGGTTTCTGAAAGGCAAGCTATCCCTACTACTTTAGGCTCAATTCACTAAGCTATAATGATCACTATTTGCCATAATGACCCATATTTTTGGGAGTGATACCAATGAAAGCAGAAAATAACTGTCAAGGGACTAAAAATAATGATCATTGTGGCAAAAAAAACATATGTTATAGCTAAGTAAATTCGACCTATGGGGTAATTTTCTCAGCAGTTGACAACTGTTAGCTTCTATGTCAGGTCTTCCAACCCTGGCACTGGAAAGAAAACTATATATACATAGTCAGCATTTGACAACATTATATAAAAGTACTTCTATACTTAAAACCCTCGTCTGTTATTAACAATGTTCTGCTGACAATGGCATGTGTATTTTTTTTCTTCAGGGTCAGGTTTAAGGACCCGTTCACACATATGCTTTATGGTAAAGAATGGTTACAGCAAACAATAAAATGGTGTTGATGCATCAAACAACATGTACAAAATGGACCCTATCTATGATGAGTTTATATCAAATAAGCTCAAAGTGGCTTTATTTGATGTACTCTGTATGTCATAACCTTAGAAGACCATAACAAAATGCAATAATCCTTGAACATGAATATGTTGTTTCCTGCAGAGGTAATTAACCAGATGATGCTTTTACAGTGAATTGTGACCCCAAAAGCTTATTTACAATTGCATTTTAAAGAAGAAATAGAAATTGTCTTGCTTTATACCGTATTGGAGTATAATGCCATCTTTAAATTAATAAATAAAAAAGGCTTGTTCAAGTAAACATTTTGGCCTTCGCTAGGGAGCTAGAATTATACTAGTATCAGAAAAGTGCTTCTGTGGTGCAGCGATAGCAGCATCAAAACAAGTAACCAAATTAAAGCATTTTAACTGCTTCTATGGAAAAAAAAACACTGTCCAAATACCTGGAACAACCAGGTATATTGTATATTTGGTTAAAAAGACCCCTCTTATTCTCCTAGCCCCATTGTAGATGCAATGCATAGTTCTACTACATCTACTTTTTAGTTTGACTGCTGTTCTTGAATAGCATGGTACATGCAGCGAAATTAGTATAAAGTTCAAAATTACGATAAATTCAACAGAAGTAGAAGGAGACGCAGCAGATTTGAGCCATTTACTGGTCACAAGCTGACTACAGTATGCTGATTGCAGACCATTTTAAAGATCTATTGAGAAACTACTATTACACGCTGCAGGCTTTTTCATTTAATTTGGTATTTATTTTGGTACACACATGGTTGTATGCATAACCTTTTTTCTATGGATTTTAAAAGCTCTCTGGGTGTTTTAAACTGACCCCGGGTGCTGGCTAGCTCCTCAGCCTGTCCATCATTGCTTCAGTATCCAAACATCAGACATCCTCTGCACGCAAAACTTAATTGTCCCAGCAATTAATCCTCACAGAGATGAAATAACTAAGCTCTTTACTAAGTGAAACAGGTTGGAGGAAGAAATGTTGGAACAAAAAAAGTTGTATGTAAAGTGGACATACACAGAAATTGATTTGTTGTTGTGTTCACCTTAACATTATTTTGCTGTGACTTTTACATTTTTAAATATAAACATTTTTGCTTTTTTATTGTATTAAATTTGTACTACTAGAAGAAACTCCATATTGGACTAAGGCCCATTCAACCTCCCAGCTGTACATAAAAGCAGTGAAAAAGCAGTGAATCAGAACCTATGTGTAGCACTAAAGCAGGAAGCAGGGCTTGAATATGTAATGAGGAAATACAGCACCCTTTTGTTAATATTGTAGCCAACTTCACCAGTGTGTAGTCCAGGATGGTATTGACGTTGCATCAGGCTGTGGAGCTTCCTACACCAAGCGAATCTACCTTGAGTTTGAAAGCTGTCATTACCACAAATTGGTAGATTCTTTTTTTCAAGATCTCTTTTACATGTGTTTCTCCTTTAGTTTGTAAGCCCTCATGGGCAGGGCCCTCCTTACCATCTTGTCTTGAATTGTATTGTAATTGTAATGTCTTCCTTATATTGTAAAGCGCTGCGCAAACTGTTGGCGCTATATAAATCCTGTATAATAATAATAAACAATAATTGTAAAGAATATGCATTCCTTTTAAACTACATTTTTAAAACTGCAGTATAGAATAAATATGAAAGGCAAGTATCACAACTTCTGACAGAATTGACAATGCGATGACTTGGTTCTGCTATTGCTTTATCTGCACTAGAACATAACATTGACTGTGTTCTGTTTCTCTTGTTATAAAGTCTGTATTTATTAACATTTATTTTTAGTTCACCTAAAACTTTTTATTCTATATACTATTCAGTTTGTCATAAACATGTTTGACTAGTCCTTTCCTCCATAATTCACCCATTGGCTATTGTTTTCCATACCTTACCCATTTCTTGTACCTGCTTTTTGTGTTAAAACCAGGCATGGCTAAAACTTTAAAATGTGCTCTGTTCATTCCCTTTAATCTAGGTCAAACATCCTAATTCCTACCTAATCTAGGTCAGGTCCATCCAAACGACTTAATGCCCAACTCCAGCCAAAACTTTCTTTTTATTTAATTTTGGATAGACTTGGGAAGAGTGATTACTTCTGAAAATCTTTTATTGCTACCTGTTACCCTGTTGGAGAGGTTTCTTTTTACTTCCTGTCCTTTGAACACAGAACAAGAAATGAGCGGGCAGTAATTACCAGGATCGGAAGATACGGACAGATATTCACTCTTTAATGGTTCTTATCCTTCCACATACTGAAAAAGGACTATTTTGTTATAGTATATTACTTATTTCCCTTCAGAAAATTATAGACAATCTATACAATAGAGTAACAGACATTAGTTAAAACCTGGCAAGGGTTCCATCGCTTCCCCAGTCTGTCCAGAAAAAAGTTTTGGCTAGAGTTGAGCTTTAACAGCTAGCCAAAGATATCACCAGATATTATTTTTGTGAAAGCTGCAGATTGAAAAATATATAAATTTACTTTTAAAATTATATTAACATGTTAAAACGTATATGCAATTTTTGTAATTCGGTTTACATCTGCTTTAATGGAAGTATTTACTGAGAAAAATAGGTTGCTTTTGCTGACCTCCTTTTGAATATGCTAGTTTCTTTGTCTTCAGTACTTACTGAGTCATTAACCCAGAACAAGTGCACAGAAAACAAAGTCTGAGTAAGGACAGAACTCCTCAGTTGCATCCTTATTTTGGGTTATTGAGTTGGAAAGCACTAAGCCAAAACTTTCTTGAAATAGTAAGGAATCGTTTTAAAAAAACAAAAGAACTTTGTCTTTTTTTAATGTCTGTGTTCTTTTGAACTTCCTGACTCCAGACACAGCCTAATTTGAAGAGTGATCCAGTGCAGTGGTGAAAGTGTGTTGCATCACATATTAACATGGGTTGTGTTAGAGCAGCCCATTCATTTTGAATTGACTGCCAACACACCCCAGCATGACTGAAACCACAACTTACCCTTTTGTCAGGAACACAACATGTATTTTTGGCATGCTGTAACACAGGTGCATTGTATTGTGTAGTCCATTGGGGTCCCATTCAAAATGAATGGCACTGCAGTACACTTATATACATAACGCAGTCATTACAAAAATGTTATCACAAAGTAATAACATGAACCC
This sequence comes from Nanorana parkeri, assembly GCF_000935625.1. Lineage (NCBI taxonomy): Eukaryota > Metazoa > Chordata > Amphibia > Anura > Dicroglossidae > Nanorana > Nanorana parkeri. Next base: position 368,570 of record NW_017308070.1, read on the forward strand.
GGACATAGACAGTAGTCACTGTTCAAAGTTATTGTTGTTATTGCATTAGATATGGTGTAAATGTACTACTACCATCAGAGCCAACTTTGGTCACAAACCTACTTAATGGTTTAATTTATTTTAGGTTGGGTTATCCAATGGACCCCATGAGGCATTGTTGAACAAAGAAACCCTAACACTGTAAGGCACAAACTCCCTCATATGTTCTGTTCTATTTCTCCATCTTCTTTTGTTTTCTTTTCCATCTCATCTTACCCCTTTGTTTTTTCTTGGTTTTTTTTAGTAATCCAGCCTAAAGCTGGCCATACACCTATAGTTTTTCTCCAGATTGTCTATGGTCAGATGGAAAAAGTGCAACAGATTCCTCCATCTATGCTAAACTGTGTGGATGGAGGAATCTCCCACTGTACCAAGCTTCAGTATTTTGCTAGTCAGCCCCACTGGCTCTCAAAACACCTGAACAATGCCTGCATCCAATTAGATTGTTCAGGTATTTTGACAGCCAGCGGGGCCGACTAGCAAGATGCTGAAGCTTGGTCCAGTGGAATATTCCTCCATCCACACAAGTTTAGCATAGATGGTGGAATCTGTTTCACTTTTTCCATCTGACCATAGAAAATCTATAGGTGTATGGCCAGTTAATGTATCAGAGAGTAGTGAATCTTTACTTCAGTTATCCAATCTTGTGAAAAGCTACAATTTATTGAGTAAAGATTCTCAACTACATTAGTAAATCAATCTCCTTAACTTTTCTAAATGCTTGGCCGCCTTACAGAATATAACAAAAAAAGCAAGATCATTTATGCTTGTAGAGTTGGACACCTTCTTCTCAACTCATGCTCTATTTGTAGGTTTGCCAGTGTTGTCTAAAAATAAAGTGAAAAAAATCATCTTAATTGGAAAGATATGTTAAAATAGGAATATCTCTATGGTTGTTCCAACAAGAATGCAAGTTGCAACCATAGGTACACATGGAAGCTTATTGTGACCTTACTACCACATAGTGCAGTTGGTAGACTAGTCAGGTCAGAGTTATCCCAGTATGCAGTCCAGTTGTCTTGCCTCCATGTGCCAATATACGCTGTGTTCTCCATAAACTGGGCTACATCAGTGACCAAGTAGGAACTCTTATTACAAAAGTGTTTGAATGTCTAAAAAGCCTAAATGACCATTTGCTATTATCTATGTTTAATTATATCGTTGCACTGCTTAAGATTCAGGTAAAAACCTGTGGTCTCTAAAGAGTTAAATGTGTTCCAGGCAGACAAAATGCTATTCAGAAATCTGTGCATGGTATTTATTGTGAGAGTACTGTGCAGGTTTTTGTGTGTGAAGAGGTGGCTTCTATTCATGACACGCTAGGGGTTATGGTAAGAATATGTGCTTTATATTAGTATAACCTTGTCTGGATGATATAGGAAAACTAATTTGCCTTATTTACATATGGCACAGTCTTTCCAGCATTCAAGGGTTTGTCAGAACCAGGAACATTGTGCATTTCCATGGTAACAGATGGCATGCTGGCAGTATCTAGCTTGTTGCAGTTTCAACTAGGCAGGCCAGCAATTAATCAGCCATCTACATGAGCAAAATTCTTTGTGTGTGAATGGCATTGCTCCTCTGTAGTGCTGTCTGTGCTTTTACAATTTCAGTATTCCTGCCGTGTGAATTACTTTTTGGTCTTTTGTACTAATTTTTCCATTCGCTTCCAAAGCCATGAAGCAAAGAAATGTAAAAAAAATTCAGCTTTGACCTGTTATATATTTCATCAGTACCTTAAACTTGAGAAATGGTTTCTTGTGCATCTAGATAACAGATTTATGTAGAAAGGTATTCCGCTTTAATTCCTTGTCGGTGAAATAATATATACAGTTTCAACAAATATTTTTCCTTTAAAAGGCCAGTAACTTGTATGGTCTTCTACCTACATAAGACCAAATTTAAATTTGTTGGAGTAATTAGTAGATAGTATGCCCAAAAAAACTAGTATTGTGCAGTTTTTCATATTGAAATACATGCTTTAACCGATTAGTTTAAAGAGAACTGTTATCTGTGATAGTCAAAATTCCCATCAAGGACAGGACATGGCCACTGAGGTATTAGTGACACGGTGACATGCCTGCACTGGGAGATGCGGTTCTCCAAAAAGTCAGAAGAAAAAAATGGGTTACATGCCACAGTACAGATACTGTATGTATAAATGTAGTAGCTCATACATAAACAGTAGACATTTAAGATGATCAATAAAATTTCAATTAATGTGTACCTGTCTTACAACTGTAGGGTTGCAAGAAACCCATCTAGGCCTCAAGAAACTTGATTTTGAAGCTTTTGGATAATATATCTCTGCATAGATAGGATGAGTGGTGGTGTTTAATGCTTGTTGGGGTATTCCAGAAAATTTCTGTGCTGGGCAGTAGTTGAATAAAATGAAGGGGTTTTTGTTGCCCCAAAAAGAAAAGCTGGAGGTGAGGTCATCAGAGGTTCCCGCATTGAAAGGGGATACTTGAGAAATATTTATTTAAAAGGAATATATATTTATTATACAGCAATTTAGAAACACCATCAACGCGCTCTGTGCCACTTTAGTGGCCACTTCTCAGTAATAGAAACTGTTACTCAATAATGAAGGTTTTGTAAATAAACAGACCCATGTTAATTATGATAACTTTGCTTACATAATTACTTTGTATACCATTTTCATTAGAACATAATAGCACATAGTATACATGATATAAACCAACTGATTGCATGATATACAGACCAGTTAAATCAGTGTGTGATATATAGAATATACAATATAAGCAAATTTATTATGAAAAAAGTATTCTTATTGGGGCAGTGGTTGCATCATAAAAAAAATGATGATTACTATTTATACTGTGTGAATGAAATGATCTTATCATAGTCCATGAAATAATGCATTTATACTTTTTTAATTATATATTTGCACTATTTTTGCATAGATAATGTAAATTCCTTGAAATTAGTATCCAATAGTTTAAGAATGGGAAAGTTCAGAATATGCTTGTAGATGTATACCTACGGGGGCAGAATTATTTGAAAGGCTATGGCTTATTGTGGGTGGGAGAAGTTCATATGTAGGATTTACCTTTAAGTCAACAGAGATGCATGTGGTCCAGTAGTATGTAATGTTCTAGGAGAGACTCGGTGACTGACATAATCAAGGTGGACACACAATAAATGAAACAAGAATAATAAACATGAATAATAAAAGTGAATGTCTGCATTAGAACTTAAATTTTCTCCAGTGTAGGGTAGTGGCAGTCTTGGGCACTGGTTGGGAGCTTCATGTGTGCCAGCTGTCACAATTGGTCCCTTTTAAACATCTAAATATAGAGATCACCAAAGAAAATATCTGAGCCTGATTTGTAAATACATTCTGCAGCCAGTTCAAGTATACACACTTGTTAACACAAATAGTCAAAACATGTCATGTGTCTGCTGATCAATACATAAAGCATGCACAATATTAGAATGGCAAAGATGTGTGATCTGCCATTGTTGGTGCCAGAGGTGGTAGTTGCAGCATCTCAGAAACTGATGACCGTCCAGGATTTTCATGCACTACTGTCTTTAGACTGTGAAACGAAAAATAAAAAGCATCCAGTGAGCAGCAGTTCTTTGGGTGGAAACAGCTAGTCAATGAGGAACATCAGAGGAAAAGGGCCAGGATTGTTCATGGTGATGGGAAGTCCACAACTGCTTAAATAACCACTTTACAAACACATAAGAGGATAAGCTATAGCTGCAGCAGAATACACTGGGTTTTACTAAAAAAACAAACAAGAAAATCAAACTTTGGAGGACAAGATATCAATAAACTAGACAAATTAAGGTGATTTAAGAATGGAAATATGCTACCTGATCTGATGAATATTTAGAGAGTAGAGTCAGAACTTGGTGCCCACATCATGAATCCATGGATCAATTATGCCTTATATCAAGAATTCAGCATGGTGGTGGTGTAAAGGTGTGAGAGAGGTTTTCCTAACACACATTAGATCCCTTTATACAAACTAATCTTCATCTAAACACCATTGTGTTCCTAAGTATTATAGCTGACCATGTATGCCTGGTGTACCCTGTGCTCGACTTACCATTAAGTACATTAAACCTGTGCTTATAGCTGGCAGAGGCAAAGGGGCAGCTTTTCTTTGTATAGTTATTAGCCACATGTTTCTTTTTCTAATGCTAGCTGAAATACAGTCATCTTATATTCCACACTTACCACTTTGTCTAAAAAGACAACAATTATTTTGTTTTTAGACATATTTTAAAGTGATAGTAAACTCTACCCCCCCCCCCCCCCCCCCCCCCCCCCCCCCCCCCCCCCCCATTGCTAATGTAAGCACTTACCTTATTTGACGCCTCTTGCTGCGATCATCTTCTTCCATCCACTCCTTTCTGACCGTCCCTCCAGATCTGGTGCTGGTCTCTGATCCACCGCAGACTTGTTGCTTTCATTCACTGTAATTGTGTTTTCTCCCCCTCTGCTCTACTGCACACGCGCCTGCACACTTCGTCCTTCACAGCCTTTTGTGAGCCAGGAGTTTTTCAGCCGAGAGCGAGCAGCACTGGAACAGGTAAGTAATTAGGTATTTGCCTCACTTTTTTTTAAAACCATGGGGCATATATTTACTGCTTGCTAGCAGTAGATATCTACCAAACAAAAAAAGCCTTTAATTATACTTTAATCAAAACTTTCTTATTAAGCTGGAAGTGCTAGCTAATATAGAAAAAAAAACAATGAAATTTCAGACAGAATCACAAGGATGAAGCGCACAGATATGGAAGAAATGACATGAAGCATTTGGATCATTATACAGGTGACTACTACTCAAGGTATAGAAGTGAAAAGGGATGTGACCTCATAAGAAACCATTGTCTTTTCTGCCTCTAACTTTAGTCTGCCAATCCTGTTGATAAACTCTTTGGAGTTCTGAATGTGTTGCATGATGTTGCCAACTAAGATAGGATTGTAGCTAATGAATAATGTGACAGTTGATGCTGCTGGCAATTGGTCTTAGAAGGACACCTTTCTTATGTATCTTAGGAAGTCCATTCAGTCATTAGGGTAGCTTCCCCAGGATAGTGGTGGTAGCAAACGTTCCAGTTAATCTTTCCAGCTTTTGTAGAGAGTCTATCACTTTTTTCTTGTGGTAGCTAGTAGGTTCCTTCTTATGTGACTATATCAACATCTGCCTTCACACATTCTATGGCTATTGGATTAAGATGGCTTGGTCATTTCTTCTGAGGAAGCTGCTTGGATAAGTGGTGACCTAGATAAATGATAGACTTAACAAATATATGACACAAACAAGACTGCAGTTCAGGAGTTCTGATTTCACTGGCTGTGTGATAGTTCTAGGTCAGAGGGTATTGAAACCAGAGACTGACAGGCAAATAAACTTTCCAGGTGACCATCAATGACAAAATAATACATATTTGTTTTACGCACAGTTTTGTTTTAAATGGCTTCATCATGATCATTAAGGTCAGAGAAAACTAGGCAACTAACTAACCAATTTCCAGAAGAAGGTCAACAATGGCAACATCCGTATTACTTTAAGTACAGGTATTCCTTAAACACAGACTCAAAACATGGTCTTAACCTGTAATTTTGTTAAACCTACCTACAACCGATGTAAAAGTGGATGAATCCAGATTGTAAACATAGGCTTTGAACAGGTATTCAATTTCATTTCAATTTACAATAAATATTATTTAACTGAATTTAAGCACAAAGAATAAAAAATACATCCACACACACAAACACATGTATATAACGTGTATTAGTTGCGTTGCTGTATGGTGTATAGGAAATCAAACTCAATTTTTTATTTAGCTTTGCAGTTAAAAAGTGCCTGCTAGTTGGTGCTAGCTCAATTTAAGGGGCACTAAAAAAACAAGAGTGTAATAAAAGCTTGGTTTCATCAGAGTGTAGGGCATCCAACAGCTATAGACTGGACAGCCATTAGATGAGTTTTTGAAGCAGTTCATGCTGTTGATAAAACAACTGGAATGGACTACTTTTTTCTCCCCACAGAAAATGTAATTCAGCTGGTAATGAGACGTGCAAATTGGTCTTTTTAAGATATTTTTTTATGGCTTTCGTATTCATATTCCAGACACCCTTCTGTAGATGTCACTTTGAGTGGTGAAAAGGAAAGCTTCGTCTGCATCCTGTCTGGCTGGGGGGAGGTTGATTCTGTTTTATGTGGATAATTATTTTAACCTTTATAACACATCCAGACCTAGTAGGTCTAGTTTCTTGCATTTACCCTGACATTTACATCTCCTTTGTACAGTTGTAGCACAACGCTCCGCTGCCATGTCAGTTCATGGTCACAGGGGTCTCTAACATTTCTACCACCCCGCAATCCACAGTCTAAAACGCTATTATTAAGACCTATGATGCCAAAAAATGAGATTGCATGCTTATGACTAGAGTGCTGTAGCCTTAAATAGTCCTCCAACTGTTTTGAAGGCTATTATTAAGTGTCCTGGGGAAATGCAAAAATTACCCAGTGATCCCCAGACTTAATTTTATTTAAGCATTCTGTGGAGTTTAGAAGTCTGTAATAGATTCCTTAGACTAAGCCTCTTGCTTATAAAATGCATGTATTTTTCATCCAGTTTGGAAACACATTTTTTTCTTTAATGTATATCGACACAATACTAATTTTAGCACTGTTCTTTTCAAGTAGATTGACATAACACTGGATACATCAGTCTAGGCAGTATTACCAATCGTGATTTAAAAAGAAAATCTTAGCAGCCTTAGCATTGCCTAAATAAATTGAATATGTATACACTCAAGTTAAACCTAAATCTAGCATCATGGAACAGAAACAAGATGGTTTTTCAGGGCAACTATTATCAAAGTGCAGAAATTAATTGGATGCTTTAATTGAGCCAGATTACTAGCTAATGCTTGCTTGAATACAGTAATTCGTCTATTAAATTATCTTTGAATAATTACCTGAAATTTCTCAGCTGCAGGGCCTGATGGCTATTTAATTGCACAGTTGCTATATAATTACTTAACAAGGTGTCCTAGAATAGTTTCATTTTCTTTTATTGTAAAAGGAAAAGCAGCAACTAAAGTAACTGAATCCTGTAGTGGGTTACAAGTCTGATATTTTCAAAGGCTAGATGACAGCTAAATATAGCAGGTTCAAGGATGGGTATTGGTCTGTCCATTGCATCTGGGATGTTATGATTGCTGTTAAATTTCCAAAATATTTATGATTAAAATTGAACTACCAATAACTTTTGTCCTTGAGCAATAAGATATGAAGTACAATATTCCGACTTTGCAGTGATTTGTGGTTACAGAAATCATCCATTTTAGGTTTTAACACAATTTTTGTCCATGAACTAATTTATATTGCTGCATAAAGGCTAAAACAAAAGTGATTAAAAAAAACACAGATATCGCTATCTGTACCGATACTGAGTATTTGGGCAAGTACTCGTACTTGCCCAAATGTTCCGATGCCTAGCCCAATACTCGTGCCGATACTAAGTACTTGCCTAAATATTCCAATGCCTAGCCCGATACCGGTATCAGGAAGCCGGACAGCGAGTCATTACACGCTGCCCGGCTTCCTGATTGGGTGGGACGAGGGAGCATGGAGTCGGCTTCCTGGCCAATCAGGAAGCCGTGCAGCATGTAATGACTCCCCGCCTAGCTTCATAATTCTTCGGAAAGCTGGCCTATCAGGAAATCAGGTGGCGAGTCATTACACGGCTTCCTGATTGGCCAGAAAACCGGCTTCATGCTCTGTCGGCACAAGTGACGAGGGAGCATGGAACCAGCTTTATGGCCAATCAGGAAGTCGGGTGCCGTTTAATGACTCGTTCTGGCTTCCTGATTGGTTGAGAAGCTGGCAAATCAGGAAGCCAGGTGGTGAGTCTTTACCCGCCCCTCTGGCTTCATGATTGGCCAGAAAGCCGGCTCCATGCTCCCTCGTCACGGAAACCCGGGTGGCAAGTCTTTACACGCCGCCCGGCTTCTCGGCTAATCAGGAAGCCAGGTGACGAGTCATTACATGCCACCTTGCTTCCTTAATGGGACTTCCGGTATCAGTATTTGGTATCGGTGAGTACCGGAAAAAAAAATATCGGTTCTCAATACCGGAAAAACCGGTACCGGTGCATCCCTGCTGACTATAAACCTGGAATTAGAGAAATATAAGCACTTACCACTGAATTTTTTAATTGTAACTGTAGTGCTCACACCCGAAGGAGCCGCTGGAATAATTTAGGGTTCTCCTACCTGTTTAGCAGTTATCAGCCCCTTTCCCTAGCTCCAGGAATACCAACACTTCTAAAATAGAACAGGCTCCAGTGGTAGAGTCTTTTTAGTATTTATTGCTCATTAGTAACTCAGGAGAGAGGGTTAGGGTTGCAGGATACCCTGAAAAACAAAAATGGAGGACAGTATCTTCACTAGTAGCAACAGGTACTGAGTCATGGGTGAGAAATTTCTTACAGGGTCCAGACGGCAGCTCTCACCAGCTCCTTTGCAACACTCCTCAGTAAGCAGATCCAACCTCCAACCCAGCTTCTTTCAGGTTTCTTCCCAGTAGCATCTTAGGTCTCTAAGTCTCCAGCAGCTGCCCCATGCTGAGGCCTAGGCCAGGCATCTTGCAACACACAGGCCTCCTCCCAGAGAGACGCCCCAGGTGAAAGAGTTCTGGAAAGGTGCTCCTAAATATTTATCACCTTCACCTAGCTATACCTCTGAGTCAGCCTGCTCAGGGATTGTTCAGTGTAAAATGCATATTCATAATCTGAGAATTAATCCTACCATACTGTATGCTGAAACCCATCCCAGCAACAGGGGGAACAATCTACCAGGTGTAGGGAAAACCTGCAGAACTCAGAATAATCAACCTCCAGACTACAGTCCAGAAATATTAATACTTGCCTTAAAACTTTAGGTCAACTGTATCAAGCACAATTTTATTTAGGCTCACCATCGGAAAATGTATCTGTGAAATATAGTGATGGATGAAGTGTTAAAAGAGAACTATGACCCAACCATTTTTTGCCATAGATCTCTTTAGGGTCACAGGAGGACACAGTCAGCACTGGAGGATCGGAGAGGGGTGGGGGGGATTCCTGTGAGAAGTGGTGACTTTCAGTTACCGCTCTCTGCAGCGAGATGATCAAGAACTGGGTGATCGGCGGTATGTGATCGCTCAGTTCCCGATCAATAGAGCTGACGTGTGACAGCTTCAGTGTTGCATGTCGGCTCTAATTATAGTGATAAGTGTATTTCACTCGCTCCATAATTCTCCTTTAATTTGCTTTACTGACAGTTTCAGGTGCCTCTTACTACACTTAGCATGCAGATGTGTAAATAGGTCCTTAATGACCTGTTTCACAGCCATTTAACAATAAGAACCAGAGAACTGTTTGCCAACAGCTAGCCACAGGGATCTGCTTGCCAACAACTAGTTGTTACAGTTGTGTGTTTCACTATCTACTAGGAATACAAGATCTCATGATTTTTTGTTTACTGCAAAAATGTAAAACTATAAAATACAACTGTACATCAAACCTATTTTTTCTATCAGTCGTTGTGCTAGAATATACATTTTATGTCTCTGGTAGGACCGGTCTAAGAATAAGCTGACTCAAAGCTTCTGGTGAGTATAACTTTTTTTAACCTAGACACAAACAAGCAGAGGTGCAGGGGTAGCCCTTTAAGATAAGTAAGGGATACTTCTGGCTTCTTTTGGCTTCATTACAAAAATTGCAAGATTCTTTTATTTTCTATAAAATCTATAGATAAAAATATTTTTACAAAATTTTAAATATTGTTTTTTCTATTTTTACTAGTGCTCATATTAAACAAATAGTTTTACTGTAAACAAAAAATTATATGTTATGTTTTCTAATTTGTCCCATTTAAAATTACATTAAAATTATGTTTCTAGCACAAACGTGGCAAAAATATTTTCAAATGTAAAGCTTCTTTTTTTCATTGTCTTGTTATGCAACACTAAATAAAGTGGCAAACAAAATAAATGAAAATGAAAAATGTTCATAGTAGAAAATAAAAAAATAAAAAATCAGCAGAGCAATGATCGCTAAGGAGAGATAAGGAGAAATGGGTTATTTAGGACTGACTGGGAATAGCTAAGAGTTAATAAGGAGATACATAAGTATACATTCCACCAGGACCTGAAACTTCTAGATGTGAATACCCCAGACTGGAGATCCTTAGAGGAAATCCTGCTCCCACAAGCTTCTGAATGCTAGCAGGTAGTCCACAACACATGTTGCCATCTGGCCACCAGGATATTTCTATATAGGGACCCTGCACTCACTATTTGAGGGAGGGGCGAGAGATACATGAAGAGGTAGCTGTTTGGAGATGAATTGTTTGAGAAAGAGTTCAGTGGTTAGTTTGAAGTGTGATAGGCTTCGCTAAAGAGATGAGTCTTTAGTGATCGCTTAAAGGCAGTCAGAGTGGGAGATAGACGGACAGGTTGGGGTAAGGAGTTCCAAAGAATGGGAGAGACTCTAGAGAAGTCCTGGAGGTGAGCATGGGAGGAGTTAACGAGGGAAGTAGAGAGCAGGAGGTCTTGGGAGGAGAGGAGGGGACAGTTAGGATGATACTTTGAGACAAGATTTGAGATATAGCCAGGGGCAGAGTTGTGGATAGCTTTGTAAGTGGTTGTTAATATTTTGAATTTTATCCTTTGGGCGATTGGAAGCCAGTGCAGGGATCGGCAGAGAGGGGTTGCAGATACTGAGCGGCTGGTTAAGTGGATAAGTCTAGCAGCAGCATTCATGATAGACTAAAGGGGGGATAGTCTGTGTAGAGGCAGGCCAATGAGGAGGGAGTTACAATAGTCAAGACGTGAGATAACAAGTGAGTGGATGAGCAGCTTTGTGGTTTAATTGGTGAGGAAGGGGCATATTTTGGAGATGTTGCAAAGGTGAAGACGGCAGGATTTGGATAGTGATTGGATGTGGGGGAAGAAAGTTGAGGTCTGAGTCAAGGATGACACCTAGCACCTTGGCATGGGGGGAGGGTTGGATAGTTGTGTTATCAATCATGATCGAAAAGTTGGGGGGCGGGGGGGAATACCATGAGCTCAGTTTTTGAAAGATTGAGCTTTAAGAAGTGTTGTGACATCCAGACTGAAAGGCAGTTAGTAAATTAGTGATACACAAGGAGACTGAGGGGGTGAGTTGTGGAGTGGATAGATAGATATATTTGAGTGTCATCGGCATAGAGATGGTACTGGAAGCCATGTGAGGTGATCAACTGACCAAGGGAGGAGGTGTAGATAGAGAAGAGAAGGGGTCCAAGGACAGAGCCTTGGGGGACCCCTACAGAAAGAGGAAGAGGAGGGGAGGAGTTAGATTTGTAGGTGACACTAAAGGAGCGCTTAGATAGGTAGGAAGAGAACCATGAGAGAGCTGAGTCTTGTAGGTCAAGTGAGTAGAGGTTTTTGAGGAGGAGCAGGTGGTCAACAGTGTCAAAAGCAGCAGAAAGGTCGAATAGCAAGAGTAAGGAGTAGTGGCCGTTGTTTTTAGCTCTTAGTAAGTCATTAGTGAGTTTTAGGAGGGCGGTTTCAGTGGAGTGTAGGGGGCGAAAGCTGGACTGTAAGGAATGAATGAGATTGTTATCAGTGAGGTGGAAGCTCAGGCGGTTGTAGATTAGGCGTTCAAGGAGTTTGGAGGTGAAGGGGAGTAAGGAGATACTTCTGAGATTGTTGAGGTTGGTGGGATCCAGTGAAGGTTTTTTGGGTATTGGGGTGACCAGTGCATGTTTTAGAGGGGAGGGAAAGATCCCAGTAGAGAGGTAAATATTAAAAATGTGAGTAAGAGAGTGTAGGATAGAGGAAGAGGGTGACAGGAGTAGTGGTGAGGGAACAGGGTCCAGGGGGCAAGTGGAGAGGTGGGTGTCAGAAAGAAGCTTTGTAACCTCCTCTGTGGTGACAGGATCAAAACAGGAAAGTAACAAGTGTGATGGTAGGCCTGGTACATGAATAGGGGAAGGACTGGACAGTGGGAATTTCATCCTGAATTGCATCTATTTTGTTTTTTAAATGAATGGCTATGTGCTGGGCAGTGAGTTAGTGGGTGGTGGCTGTGGGGGGCAAAGGAGAGAGTTAAAAGTAGAAAGTGTTGGTGAGGTCTGGATGAGAGTGTGTTGATGAGAGTGACAAAATAAGTCTGTTTGGAAGCACGGAGGGAGGAACTATACTTTAGTAGGGCAGCTTTATACAGGGTAAAGTCTTGCAGAGACCTAGTTTTACACCACACTCGCTCCAGAGTGCAGTTATGTCTCTTAAGATTTCTGATTTCTTCTGTTTGCCATGATTGTAGTGGACAAGGTCTAAGACCTGTGCAGTGAGGGGGGCCAAGGTGCCTAGGGAGGTTGAGAGTGAGCTGTTGAAGACAGAAGTAGCCATAGTCAGGTCAGGACAGGGGTGAGATTTTGTCATAGAGATAGTCAGTAGCAGAATAGAGAGTGAGTAGGAGTGTGTGTCCATTGTGTTAGATCAAAAGAAGAGGTTAGGTTGAGAAGTTGAGTGGAAGCCAGGGTGTTAATGTTATTAGCAATGTTAAAATCACCAAGAAGGATAGTGGGTATTTTGGAGTAGAGAAAGTAGGGTAGGCAGGCAGAGAAGTCATCAAGAAAGTGAGGTACAGGTCCAGGAGACTGGTATATTACAGCAAACCTCAGAGAAACTGGAGAAAATAGGTGAAAACAGTGAGCTTCAAAAGAGGAGAGGGATAGAGAGGGAGGTGAAGGCAGAACTTGAAAAGTGCATTGTGGGGGATACAAGGATTCCCACTCCACCTCCTTTCCATCCACTGGGTCTAGGTGAGTGTGTCCAGTGGAGGCCACCAAGGGAGAGGGCAGTAGAGTAGGCAGAGTCAGATTCCTGAAGCCAGGTTTCAGTGACAGCAAGCATGTTAAAATAATTGGAAATAAGAAGATCATGCACAGCAGTGAGTTTGTTACAGACAGAGCGGGCATTCCAGAGGGCACATGAGAAGGAAAGACTGGTTCTAGGAAGCAGGGGAATAGAAATGATGGTGCATGGATTGCGGCTGCTGCCAGAGGAAAGGGAGTGCTGGTTTGGAGGGTGAATATTAGAAAACAGAAGGTCAGGATTGCGTGTCCGCCCCCCACCGTGGTTTTCGGGGACCCCCGCTCCTCTGGGGGACCGTGACCATAGGAGCTCACCATAGAGCCCCTTGAGCAGATGAAGAATGTTGTTCTTACTGAGACAGTACCTGTCTCAGCGGTCACAAACTGCAGCTTCTTTCACAGAAGCCCTGTGTCCTATCGTCTAGAGCGCCTTATAGAGCGCGGAATACGGTAATCATTTTTTAATTAATACCTTTGTCAAGTTTTTGGAAGATTTTACCTAATTTCCTGTCCCTGTTACAGCAGGACAAAAATGGGGGAGGTGTTTGAACTGGGACACAGGAAGACACAGATAGTAATAATACCCTTACATAGATTCTTCCAAATAAAGTTTTTATCAATATCACTTCCTGTCTTCACAGAAATGTGGGAGAAATCTTGACAATGGGGACACAGACTACAGTGAAAATGTACATGGGTTTGTATCAGTCTCACTCTTTTCAAAACATATTAAAAAGCTAAAGCTAAGCCTTTAAATAAGAGAAAAAATAACTTTTAAACAATACAGTGGATACCTATACAATTTTAAGGCTCTCCAGTCAGGGGCGTAACTAGAAATCACAGGGCCCGATAGCAAAATTTTGTATGTGGCCCCGTGATTTCTAGTTATACCCCTTGCAGAGCCAACTCGAGATCCCACCTGAGGGTGACCCTGCAGAGCCCACCATAGATTCTCTATGGTGGGCTCTGCAGGATCACCATCAGGTGGGCTGGTCGCACTCCTTACCTCCTCCGTAGCCGGGCCCGCCTCCTTTTTCGTCACCGAGGCCGCCTCCTCCCCTGCTGCCGATCACGGGCCCGCCTCCTCCTCCACTGCCAGTGACGTCAGAGGCTCGCGACGTTGATAGAACACCGGGTCCAGCCTGCTCCCCCGCTGCTGCTGGCTCTCATTGACTGTGGAGACGAACGCGCCGCTGCACAGATGATCTGAACAGCGGCGTGTTCGTCTTCAGACGCCAGTGAAAGCCAGCAGCAGAAGATCCCATAGCGACCCAGGCGGCTCGCACGGTATCTGGCCGGCCCCACTGTGCCCCGGGCCCCATAGCAACCGCATGGGTCGCAATGGTGATTGTTACGCCACTGTCTCCAGTTATTGGCTGTTCCCTAAAATACTGTGTCATCTGCATTTGGTTCCTATTTCTTTGTCCCTTAAAAGCACTATTCAGCTTCTGTTTTTTCCTAGGATCTATAGTATAGCCCTTCCATTCAATTTCTTTTTTATGTGATCAGCTTCATTTGTCTATGAACATGCTACAGTGTTGTTTAAAACCTTACTGATGCATTATATTTATAAAGCTAACTGAGGGCAGCCATGTTTACTAATATCATTAGCATGTCTTAGTGATTAGGTTAGTACTTTGAACTTGCAACTCTGAGGTTTAAAAATTAAAGTATTTTCAAATTTCATGATGCATGCACTTTGACCCTGTTACTGTTGCAAGAATAACCTGAACACTCCACTATGACATTTTTTTTCTTTTCAGTCTTTCTTTTATCTTCACTTGCAGATCATATTCCTTACAGTGGAATGATTGATTTCAAATAATTAGGCAATCTTTTTAGGTCCCTTGCCAAACTGAAAAGGGCCTTAGAGAGCTCTATTGATCTTGGCATGAGGACACCACACATGTCAATAGCAAAAAAAACACCAAACCCTAGATGTCGGAGGTTTAAATGAGACAGGTTCCAACTGCATTATCCTATGGAGGTTCTAATCATTGGCACCTAATCTGGAACACCAGGTTATTATTTAGTGGATTTGAAGGGGCGTTAAATGTAGGGGTGTACTGTTTTTCCATATGACTTATCTGCATTTTTGTTGATTTAGATCATGAAAACACTGTCAATTTTACGGCAACTTTCATGTATATCACCTTTATCAGTAGGCCTAATTCTTTTATGGAACCACCATACTTGAAATGCAGGTCATACTGGAAAATGTCTTGAAAATTCTGCTTAATATACAGTAGTCTAAACACTGAATTTTTAACTATGATACTGCTTAAGAAATATATTCTGTATGATACAATTGTGTACATGTGCCACAAAATAAAAATTACAATACTACAAGGGTTTTTATAATTACAGAAGCTGCAGAAATAAACTAAAAGCTTTATTTGAAGTACATGTATTACTAAGTATGGGTAAACAAATGTTTGACATATATTTGAAACTAAAAAGCACTTTCTCTCATCACTTCAGTGTATAACAGTACACACTCTGTGAGGTTAATCCAAGTAAAAACTAAAGGGTGCCTTTCTTCAAAGTGAGCGTTTAATCCACTTGACAAATTGTAATTTGACACTGAAATAATTTCCAGTGTCATCCTAGACACTATTGAGTCTCATTCTTTCTCCCTGAGTACATCTTTGCCCCCGTGGGAGATGTGATGTTACAGCCAAGGAAAAGAATTAAATTAGGTACAGAAATCAATTGTATAACTGTTTCCAGAAGGAGTAAACATTGGCTAGCTCTGATTTCCCATCTTTGACTACAACACAAATGTCTTTGAAATGGCATGTAATGAAATGAAAGGCACGCCGTGACTCAGTAATGAAATACACTGCATGACACATGGGGCTCCTGGCTACATTTGGCAAGTGTCATATCAACGTTGGTACACATACTGTATTTGAAATACTAATGATTCCCTCAACTGATCTTTACAAGTTCTATTAAGTGCCAGCGTAGTTTCCAGCAAGCTGAGTGTATAGATTGTAGTACTGTGTGGCTCATGTTTTAGTGCCCCACAGTGAACTGAACTATGTTATTAAAATGGCAAATGTGCAATGCAGTTCTTCAGAGGTCCATCCAAATTGAATAATACCACTGGCTAGGCATTATACCTTATAATTTTAGCTTGCTGTTTGAAGCTAATACTGGTGATTGTTGATTTAATTAATGAGCAGCACACTGGAGAATCAAATTATACAGGCCTGACTGAACCTATGGTACCAAAGCAGCAGTCAATAAACACCAGCACTCATCATCCAGCATATTGGTGGTTGTCATTGACATCTAGATTATGGAAAAGAGACTCACTGCAATTGTATTTTTAATCCCATCTTTATACACCTAACTTATATAAATTGTTTTGTGGCACTTTGCTGCATATAAATAGATTTCTCTGTAATAAAGAATTAACATGTCCTTGTGAAAACTGCTTTAAAGGCATGCTCATGTTTTTTATCTTGTCAAAAGCAAAGATCATCGTTTCAAAAGCAAAACTGAAAGACTGAGACAAATATTGTCCTTTTTTAGCCAGGCATATTAGAAGGTTTGATATGAGAACATGGGGCTGTAAATTAACAGTAGGTAGGCATTCTTGTCTAGTGGTGTTAGAGGTCCTAGGTTCCTTTCCCGCCAGCAAAGAATTTAAATGGATTTTGTATGTTTTCCCCATGTCTCCTACAACCATACCAATAGCGTAATCATCTGCCACCCAAACTGGCCCCAGGGCATGTGCTTTTATGAATAAAGCAGGGATACTACACTGTAGTTGACTTCAGAGGCAAAGACTGATGTGAATTGTCTATGTACTCTGGGAAAGTCTGTGGAATTAGTTTGTAATATCTTATACCTCAGGGCAAAATAACTGTTTTAACATAAGGGCTTTAATAACACCAGTGACAATGTAATTGAAAGTATTGTAAATTATACTGATGTGTCTATGGTACGAAGCATCACAGCTGTCCTTTGTTCTGACTTTTTTTCTACCTAATTTGAATGTAATGTGGGTTCTTTGGATGAACCATATACCCACCATTCTTCTAGAACATACATAATTGTGTATGGTAATGGTAATTGCCAAAATTATATTTCCACACCAGAGGTATTTGTGAAAAACAGGGACATACACTTGTTATTAGTTCAGCAACATGAAGCTGCAGATCTGAAAGAATATCCAATCAATTATTTTTTACTGGGTGAAAAATCATGGTATTAATGCATAGATTGAGCATCTATACTTAAACCTTGGTGATGTAAATTAACTTCCAATTATTTTAAAGTCTGATGCTGCAGATATAATTTTAAAATGATTAATTATCATTTCTTCATTTTGATATAACACCTTCTGAGCTAACTTTTAAGTAAACACACATAAAAATTATTGTATTTTTTTTTTTTTAGTAGTCCATTTCTAAAATACCAATTTACGAAATGATATATTTGAATATTACGATCAAATATTTATTAACAGGATGCAAGTAACTTTGCGTGCAGATATACCAATATGTATGCAAAAAATAAAAGATTAAAGTTTGCTGTAATTTTATGATGGATGTCTGATTTACAGAAATGTTAATGCATAGGAAGCAAACAAAATGTATTTTCTTTTTATATAAATTTCCTCTATAGCAGCAACACATTCACAAACCAAGGGAGAACAGAATACATATCATCACAATAATACAGCACTGAAGGTAAGTAAAATTAAAGTAGATGCACTGGCAGCCACATTTTACAACTTAAAACCATTAACAGGAAATTAAACATTTTTACTTAATGCAAAAATCTAATGTCTATGTTTGAGTGGTCCTAAGTTAGTTACCTACCTTCTTACACCTGCTGAGACGATATCAAAAGGTTAATGAAGACTGTTCTATCTCCCTTACAGAGGGAGACAGGTAGTCAGCATTCACCAACGTGTAACTGACGAGTTTATTACATCTATGCCTGTTGGGCTTGTGCTATAAATGATGTTAACAAGCATCAATGTGAAAGTTTTTCCAAGTGAAGACTTATAAAATCGTTGGAAGTCTTTGTAGGGCAGATTTATAAACCAAAGCTTACTGAGCCTCTACAGGGGGACACTTAACAAGACCATTCTCTGTAAATCTCTCACAAAGCATAAGCAAGAACAGATTTCCCATGAATAGTTAAACATTAAGACAAGTGGGTGGCAAAGCTCCCTGGATTGTTGTGAACGGTTTATAGTTACAACATTAAACTAGATTGTCCATCTGTTACTATAAACTAGTACCTCACAATGTGACATGTGTCCCAAAACTATTTTGTACTTGAATATCAGCTAATCGGCTTGTTTCAATAGAAAATGTTTACTCTGAGTGAAATATATAGTATATAAAAAAAAAAGAAGTTACAGGTAACATCCATATACCGGGGATGTAAAAATAAAGCTCATTATTTGGAGATAGAAATAGAGAGAGACAAACAGATTGATCGATTGATCTTAGCGTTTTCATATAGATGGTGACCTGTAATCCTGTGTGGTAGAGTGCTTATGAATATAAGTAATATAGATAATCTCTTGTTTGTCTGTCATTTGCATTTAGTTCCACTTGACATAAAAATATTATTCATATTTAATTCTAAACTGAATAATAAAAGCTATTTCACCACAATAGTATTGCTTTTAGAAATAATATTTTTTTTGTCCTGTAAAGGCTATTCCTTTTAAATTTTTAAAAAGTGTACTGGTAGTTTCCTTGTTTTATAAATCACAATCTTCATCATCTACAGATGAAAAAATTATAATATAATATTGTATTATGATATAATGTATTATAATATAATACTATATAATAATATAATAAAAAAAATTTTAGGAAGTTTTTTTTCTTTTTGATCTTACAGACTATCACATTAGACGGTTTATAGTGTTGCTGCAAAACAGTTCTAGATTTTGAGGCTTTCACTGTTCTGTTGAATAGTATGTGCAATAGTTGCATAACCATTGTGGCTTTTTCAAGGTCTTCCAGCTCTGTAGGGTCTAGGAATCTTTATGACCTCTTGGCTTTAGCTCTGCTGCCTGAGCAGCTCAGAGGTCATATACTTTCCACATCTCCCTCTTAGAATGTCATTATGTGTGCATAAGGAGTAGGGACTATAACTGCACAAAACCATTTGGTGGTTCCTTGCAATTCTGTTCTGTGGCTTAAAAGAGAATCACAAGAGAGGGAGAATTGGGTGGTGTTAGAACTGTAGTATTATACACCCACTTCCTGGCAAATAATTAAAAAATGTTCCTACATAGAACTTCCCTAGTTCACCTTTATTGTCTTCCACTTTTGCTGAATAACAGACTAGGAACATTGGACTTTGGATAATATTAAATATGGCTAGTACAAACGGTAACACAGATTTGCAAGTATTCATGCATGCATAATTTTTAACTTGCATTTTCAGATTGCTTGCATTAAAAAAAATTATTTCTGCTTTAAATAGCTCATTGTTGTCTAGATTTAGAGCTGGTTGTGTAGATGGCTTAAGCAGGCAACCGGATATTTTTATGTTAGCGACCAGACAATATAAGGTGCACATGCAATCAACCTTGTGCTGCAGTAAAAAAAAAATATTCTCAACCTCCACCATTAGAACATTAGGGAATGATTTATCTATTCTCCAAGTCTTTTGTTTCTTCTTGCTGAACTCAGCACCGTTGCATAATGTTAGGTAATGGGCTGGACTGAAGCTCAGAATTCCAGTATATTTTATAATATGAAGGAATGCCAGATTTATCTTGTAAATAATTTGGAATACTGTATGTGAATCTAGAATTGCAAATATCCACAATCCATTGGCAAACTGTAGCAATCAAAAAAAAATCCTTGGGTTAGGCAGTATTAAACTTTTTTCAAAGCAGGGAGACTGAATACGTGCAGCCATAGTTATCCACACTGATATCTGTAACCTCTTGGTTTCAGGAATATCCCCTATAGTATTCCTAGTATCACCTTCCAGAGAAGTGAGTGACTTCCAGTTCTAACTCTTTGAAAAGGCAAAAGAAATCCAGTTCTAACTGGATAAGATAGGCAAAATATTTAAAAGTTACTTTCTTTGTTTATGGGGTTGGTTTACTAAAGTGAAATTTTGCTTTGCTAAGTGAATAGATGGTACTACTTTAGTAAGTCAACCCCTATGTCTGACTTTGTAATTCTCAGACTTGGATTTTCTCCTGGGTACAACCTCACCTAATGGTGCTACATACTCAGCTATCTACAAAAGAGGAAGTGCAGAGAAAGGATCATTTCATTCAGGCTAAGGTAAATCAAATCTCTGATGTTGTGGATCTGGCACTTACCTGTTTTCTGGCTTGGAGAACGAATAATGCCGATTCCTACCTGTCTGCATATAAAAGCCCCAGCATCTGTGACCTAAGTTCCATTTATGCCTTCTGCTACATGTGCTATTAAGCCATCCAAACATCACCATTAAAAACCTTTGGGATGAGCCAGATTGCCATATCAATCAGATACTAGTGTCCCTGCAGCTATACACTTTACTTTGTGCTTTCCTGTGCTTCTCTCCTTTGCATTTCCATTACACATTGTTGACAATTACTCAACATGGCTGCTCCCAGCGCATTACAAAGTAATATGAATAATATTAAATGTGTTGTGAAATTCCTTACAGTTAAATAATCTTACTTTATCTCCTTAGTAAACTCTTTTAGGTTTAAACACATTTTTTATGACTAGTCATAAAATATATTGTTACTTGATGTGACCCTGTCGCTGCAGTAAATGCTGAAAAACTAAGTCATACCTGTAAAAGAAGTCTGTGAATACGTCTCTATCCATCTGCCCATGCCACCAAACGCTACTCCAATCTTGGGAAATTTTCTTGAAATCCCAAGTTAAACTAACACTACTGGGACTGTTAATCTTCCGGTTGCCCACAGATCTTACAGGTTCCTTCCTCTGACCTACATGTCACTACTATATTCTGTAATGGGTGGAGGTCAGAGAGAGGAACCAGAAAGAGCTGCAAGGGATGCAGGAGATCAATATTCCTGGAAGTGTTACTTTACCTTCGGACTTCTGCAGAAGATTTCTCAGAATTGGGGCTGTATTTGGAGGCATGGGCAGCAGGAAAGCACTTATTTTTAGAGGTATTTGTCACTTTTGTCATTTTACTACTATGTAATTTACTTATGAAGTATTGTCTGCTCCAATGTGTTTACAGACTGTTTGTTGCAAGTGTACATAATGTTTTGTGGTCAGTATAAAAGGCAGCTCAGTAGTGGGCTAAGACAATAGATTCCTAGTGCAGGCATGACATAGCCCAAGTTTAAGAATTACATATTTAATAAATCGGTAATCCATGACAACTAATTAGATCTTAGTTTACTGTAGCACATAACTAAAAAAATCTTTGTACAGCCTTTTTAAATAGGGCTAGAACCCCATCATCCACATTATTGTCAGTCAGTATTTTTTCTTCACTTTTTTTTTAAAGTCTTAGAATATTGTATATTTCCAAGACCAAATTAACAGTAGTTTCATAACTATATTACACAATATCTAAGTTACAAATATGAAAGTATACATAGTTGTACAGAATTTGCTAAAACATAAATCCAAGTTTCAGGATACAATCAGCCATAGCAACTGGATCCTTTTTCTTTTTTTTCCTGAAAACTGAGCTTAACAGAACTAATATCTATATAAAGAATCCTAAGAAATAATATAGAATTGTAGTTTCGAAAATACAGTAAACTCTTTGTTATCCGGTATTCAACTAACCAAAAAAGAAAATCCCCTGTGTACTCACTGTTCTGCTGATCTGTGTCATGTATTTTCCTGGAAAGGATTGTGTCTTAATTTGTTTCAAGTGTGTCTATTTGTCTTTGTTTTTGATTACTGCATTTCAATATAAATATAAAGTCAATACAAAATTTATGTTATGGTATAGTATAGCATTAGTTTAATCGTAATTTTAGTCGTAACTCTCAAGCAACCAGAAACAACATTTATCCTGAATCTAACATCATAGAGCATTACTGCCATTTTTAGAAGGGTCTTTCTGCAAAAGAATTGATAGATCAACAGCAATTCAGTAATAAATCTAACTTTTTTGCTCTACAGATAACATTTACACCTAGTGACACCAGGTGGGTTTATATGGGAAGGGTGGACCTTGTATTTTACTGCAAGGTTCACATTAACATAGCTTAATATACTATCTCCATTTCTAGAAAATATGTACAAATATACAAATGCATGTGTTTTGCCAATATGTTTACATGTGTTTTCTATGTATT
The DNA here is from genome assembly GCF_000935625.1 of Nanorana parkeri. Classification (NCBI taxonomy): domain Eukaryota; kingdom Metazoa; phylum Chordata; class Amphibia; order Anura; family Dicroglossidae; genus Nanorana; species Nanorana parkeri. The sequence continues at coordinate 390,790 of NW_017308070.1, forward strand.
CCATATGAAGAACATAGTGAAAATCCAAACAATTATATTAGATTCCATGAACAGGAGTAGGTTATAAAAAAACAAAACAAAAAAGCAACGCTTCGCTACCACACATGAAACTGTAGATACATTACATGTTGCAATGCAGTCACATGCCTTGGTAATTTTACACCAACACTACTGTGCATGTACCCAGAAAGCTTAAAAAAAAAGATGTTACATTGATGGGGAAAAAGCGGATTCAATAACATTTTACTACCTTCAGAGTTAAAAATATTACAAAATGTTCGGCACTATGAAAGTCATTCATTTGAACCGTTTTATAAAAGCATGCTTACATAAACCCATTATAGAGGCACTTTATAAGACTGTAATCAGCAAAATAAAAATGTATTTAGCATTGCTGCTATTATCAATTCACCTACAGTGGCAGAATTTATAAAGGCAGAATACGTGTATAAATTCCAATCAGTCATCTGTTACTAATTGTCATTGCTGGGGCTCTCTTAATGTTGCAGTGGAAAACTAGGACACCTACGCTCAGATAAATATGCCTATTTTATCATTTATGTTGTCATCTGTTGCATTCTGCAGTATTTTTTATGTAATCAATTGAGCTCACTATCACAGGTTAGCCAATAAAAATACTCTTTCTTCACTTATTTTTTCAGACCCAAAAGGTAGCATTTAACAAGAATTCTTGACATACAGAAAACGCTCCCTGCTGCTCAGTGTGCACATGAATTGTGTTGAACTGAATGGCTTAATATAGAAGAGCACTTGGCAAAGTGTTTACTTCACTTTGCCTTAGAATGAACACACTGGAATGTGTCCGTCTACACTGATGCTGCATTCAGTTGTATTGCTCCCAATCAGCAGGAAAGAGCATCAACACTGCCACACATGATGCAGGAGGTGTATGCACTGAAACGTTTGGTTTTTCACATACACAGCTCCTTTCTTTTTTTTATAACTTTTTGATAACTATAGAGGGACATTTATGCAATTTACATTATTTCTGAGTATTTCATTATTTTGGGGATTTTTCAGATTAGTTTTTTTACTTTTGCATTTATGTGACAAAAAAGTGTGTTAATGGGCTTGAATTAAGAAACAAAAGGAAATATGCCATTTCTGCCATGAAACAAAACAAAGCTGATTTCTCCTTATCAGAGACTAGAAATGTGTACTTCGTAAAGTATAATGATCTTAGGTTAAATTTTGTGTTTTTTCAATGGTTTTTTTATGTGTTTATTTTTTTGCTTTTTAAAAAATGTTATACTTGACAAACATTATACATAACTATGGATTAGCTAAAGAGACACTGCAGTTGGTATGGAGCCGCCTCCTCCAATTAGTCATTGCTCTGACTGACTTATTAATTTATCTACATAACTGTATACAACAGGTAGGAAGCAAACTAAGTCTGGAAAACGTAAAAAAAAAAAAGAGTCTAAGGCTTACTTCACACTACAAATATGGAAGGAAATCCCTGTAAAATAGATATAAAAAATTATGCCGTTTGGAAGCAACCGCTGTCACCGTTCAAGTTAATGATCGGGTGACTGAGGCTGCATTTAAAAGTGGCCATCCATCAGCACTCCACATCTACCATGCATCCAGGAATAGTGATCTATTCCTAACTGCATGTACCGTATATACTCGAGTATAAGCCGTCCCGAATATAAGCCGAGGTACCTAATTTTACCAAAAAAAACTGGGAAAAAGTATACGCGTCACATGCTTTGTAGGTTCCTGCCACAGGAATCCCTAAACTCACATTCACTTGTAATGTGAATCAAGTCTAAAGCCCCATCTGCTGGATAATGAAAAGTGTTCATATGTTATGAATTTAGCTGATAAGACGTTTTTTTTTATTTTTTTAGTCCTGACCACAATAAAGAAAAGTTATTTACTAAACCAAAATATATCCCCTTTACAATAAATATACTGATACAGGAAATTCTGATACAGGAAAACTTCCAAAAAGAACATGGTCCATGTAAAGAAAATTGGGCCACATGTTATAGTTTTTTTTTACTGTCTAACTCTGGATCAACCAGGGGTTTAGAGTTTTGAAGATCCAAATTTTTTTTATTTTGCCTAGATAGCTAAAATGTAACAGCCTCATGCCATTATTTCCTAGGCTTTGTAATACTGGTCATACACAATCAACTATCTTTTGATTACAAATATGACAACTCTTATCATATAGATTTAAAATTAAATGTATGACTATATAAACTGGGTTGGTGGGAGGCTGACTTGATCCTTTTGATTGTTTTTACAATTTTGAAATTCCCAGAAAATTGTGTATGGTGAGCAACCCCTAGTGCATTCCTAAAATTAGAATTGTCAGAACTAGAGATAAGGTTCGAATCTGTTGCTAGCATGGGTTTGTGGAAAATTCTTTGGGTTTAAAATTTGTAGTCCCAGTGATTTTATGTTGGAATTTGGTAGGGCAGATGTCTTTTAAACCATACAGCACTGTATGGCTTTTGAATCATTGCCAGCAGTCTTACAAGGACCAGTATTGGGGCATTTGGATAATTCAGCTCCCTCATTATAAAAAGGGGGGGGGGGGC
>NW_017308070.1:393531-404491 GCF_000935625.1 Nanorana parkeri
AAAGTGGGGGGGGGGGGGACCGAGCCAACCATGATGACAGTGTGTGAAAATTATGTAGGGAAAGATTTGAAAAACCTGCATGGTTGGAGATTAGGGCCACTGTGTTTTGATTCTGATTGCATCAACCAACCCATTTGCTTCCTTATCTTGTTCTTATCAATGGGGACCTTTTTGTTTTTAATTAAATTTTGTGGTTGATTTGAGGTCATCAGTCACTTACAGCTGCAGCTGTTCCATCCATACTCACCAAATTTTAAATTAAAGTTAGGCTTATTATCTTAAATTAAAACGGTCATGCTGCTAGCCAATTTTACAGTGCTGTATCAGCTCCAGTCTCTTAATTCTTCTAGTAAAATACCTGTCTGTGCTGTTCATTTCTAGTAAATTTGAGCTTAGTCTTAATCATAAAATAGTTCTGTTGTGGGCTAATTTGACACTGCTGTATCATCTCCAGTTTCTTAATTCTTGTACAAAATATTATCATACTCTGTCTGCTACCTTTTGGCCAATTTCTTTTATTAAAAATGTCCACTGCTGGCCAGTTTTAGACTGCTGTATCTGCATTCTCTTAATTCTGAATGAGAGTTTGATATAAATTGTCCAGAGGCAGGACAGTTTTTGCATCAGCAAGAACAGGAACAGCCTTAGTGAACTACTAGCCAGTTTCTAAATTTAGTGGCTACAGCTGTATGTAGGCCAAGCTAATTGTAAAAGAAACAAAAATCAATTCCACAGCCAAACATGCACTGCCAGATTACACTGTTGCTGAAGCCGTCTGTGAAGATTGTACTATTCTGTATCACCACACACAGCTTTGGGGTCCAAAGCATGTAATTTAAAGTCTTTGTGTCTTTTTGATTTGTCCTCCAAGCTGGATAAAAAGGCCCCTGTCCTTCCTGTCTTTTTTTAATTTGACTTCCCATGCTTTTTGTTTAACATAAGTTTGCTTATTAGCCCAACTAATGGGCAGAATTTATTAACAAGATTTACCGCCATAGATTTCAGTGAGGCTCTCCTCAAACTTCATGAACTTTTAACATGTGGCAATATTGGCAAAACAGTTTGAGAATCCAGCCCAGGCACATTCACTCATCAATCAGCACTAATAGAACCCTTCTTGACTTCTTAGCACTGCACCTTAGCAATGGAAATATTCTAAAGGCAATTTACCCTTCTCATGCTTATCAAACCTCTTTATCCTTCTAATGATTTCTGCTAAGCTGGCACAGAGTACAGTCTATGAACTCTGTCACATAAGAAACTAGCAGCATTAGATCTCGTATGTTCAAAATGGAGAAAAGACAAAGAAAAATAAAAGTTTTGCCAATGCCAACTTATGTGATGTAGGGACATGTCTTTGTGAGGGATATATTTGGCTAGTGGGCTTACCAAAAAAAACTGAGGGTGAACAACCTGCAGAATTCTTTAGAACATTGGTTGCTCTCAGAGTTTGATAAAGATAACCTATCTGCCTATTTTTGATTGATGGGGTACACAGGGTTCCTGGTCAGCCATTGCCATTAGTCAACCGACTTAGACTGCATCCTCTGAAAAGCAATGGATAAAAGCCCTTTCAAAATCAATAATACCACTGTCTCACTCTACCCTAATTCTTGGTTTAGGTATGCAAACATCATAAATAAAATCCAATCCATCAAGATGTAGCTATGCCCCAGAGGAATAACTTATGCAATTACTTTTCCCATTAAGTTCTGGGTTCAGTATCCGAGTAAGACTGACTTCTTTGTTACTTTGTTAGAGGGTGTTGCTTTTATGGATTTTACAGTTTGAAATTAGGATACACGTGGAGGAGATTCCTTGCGTGCTGCTATTCAGGCTGTAAACACGCTCCTTTGTCACCCGTGAAAATGCTTTAACCTGGCTTAAGTCACTTCCTACAGCAAAACCCTCTCCACAGGGGGTCTACATACTATGGAACCAATTATTCTAATAAATTGTTCAGCAGGGCCACTCCACAGCTGCAGCTGGAAGGTTGTGTAACCTACTGCTGTGTAACCTACTGCTGAGGACTACTGCAACACCATGTAAAAAAGCTTCTCCAGTTAAAGTACCAGGTCATGAAGCCCTGATGATCCTTGACTCTGATCAAAGACAGGTTTCCTACATTTCCCATTATGATATATTTTGAACCTTAAAAAGTTATACGGTCACCCAGACACGGTCTGGTGGGCCTCTAGGAAGCAGTTTTTTTGACAAACTACCTTTTGAGGATTACTCAAGGTTACAAGAACTAACACAACTGACACACAACACATATTGGTAACTCTTTAAAAGATCTACTTGGAAAATCTACTGTACAGGATGCCAAGAATGGATCGTGGATGGACCATATATACTGTACTACCCTTAAAAGGTCCACGTTGAACCCTTTGCAAGCAGGCTGGGACACTAACCATGGGAGGAGACATGTTTTTTCAGGTAGTGAGCCAACTCTTGAGTTATATTAAAGAAATGCGCTGTTTTATCATCTGCTGACCAAAAAGCTGTTTGTGTTTGACTATTTTGTAGGAAATAAAGACTGTTTATTTTTACATCACAGCTGGCTATCTATCAAAACTGCCCTGAATATTACACTTCCGAGAGACCAAGCACATGTTAAAGTGGTTACAAACATCTACAACTTTCTATAAACCATGGGACCTTAACCCTTTAATACCCTCTACATAGAAGACTGGCCTGAGGTGAAGAATACCTAGTTCTGACAGAATTAGAACAGCAAACAAATAAATACAGTTAAAACATTTCCATATGCAATATTGCACCACTGAGGGTTTTAAAAAAAGGGCATTCTTGCTGTTGCAAAATGCCCTGCCGCACCAGCAAAAGTGCTAATTTGTTTCACATCTTCTGGACTTGACCGATGATATACTGGATGGAGCTTTATAGCGTACTGACCCAAAACTTTGGATTCATTCTTTAAAATTCTCCAGAATTGTTTTTATCAAGAATAGAAGATAAATATATTCTCCACCAACATTTGAGAATTATGATTGGTCTCATATGTTTCTACACAAGGAAAGCAATTTTGTTACACTAGATGAACTCTGACCCACCAAACCTCTCAATGGTTGTCAAATTGGTGAATAATGCCTATCCAATTATAGTCTTATATTTACTGGACATGGTTGGCTAAAAAAAGTATCACAATTTGGGATCATATTCCTACTGTTCATTAATGACAAATGGAAAGATACATGTACCAAGTGGTCACTGTGTGAAAAGAGGTGTAGTGGCAAACTATGAGAATGATTGTGTGAATGGATGATTGACTAACCACCCCTTCCCCCTTTTCATTGCTTGTGTGAAGATGTGTTTGTGTCTGCACTTCATTTTCATGTATATTGCTCCCTAACTATAAAAATTGGAAAATAAACACCTTTCAGAAAAACTATAGTGATGTTATAAGCTTTCATTTTCAGCTGCGATGTAAAAATTAAATCACATTTGAAAACTGATTAAATTGGTGTTTTACATTTAAGGGAAATATTTTATTAATATTCTGGCCTCTACTAACTCATTACCCAACAATTAGTGATTATTTAGTGGGATAAAAGGGCATGGTAAAGCTCCAAAATCAAAGCTTAAGAACAAAGCTTAAAGAAGAACTATGTGGTTAAGGCTTTTCCCCCTAGTTCTCCTTAGGGTAACGGGAGGACACAAACTAGCGTCCTCCCGTCACCCTAGTCTCAGTATACCGCGAACTGTAGCTTGCGGTATACTGAGACGCCACAGTATACCGCGAGCTACTGCTTGCGGTATACTGAGACGCTGCAGCTGAAGCAGATCCCGACAATTGTGCCGGGATCCACCCAGCTGCATGACTGACAGCTGGCTCTGCCTCTTTCTGGCGGATCGGAGCGGGGAGGCGGGAGGGTGTTTGCTCACCTCCCGATCTACTGAGCCGACCTGTGACAGTCTCATTTTCACAGGTCGGCTAGAACTATGAGGTGAGTGAAAAGCACTCCTCATAGTTCTCCTTTAAGAACAAACCTAGCCTAACCTTCACCTAGCCTTCACTGATCAGGAAGTGGAGATCTGCATCACTTATCTTCCTCACCCTGTTCTTTTTCAAATATGACCATTTGGACTTCTTAGGGGCTCTCTTTTTTCTCTTTATTTTCTGTATCCTCTGTCTTTTGTTTATTTCTGATTTTAGTAGGTCTGTTCTCTGCCTGCCATCTTCCCCAAAAAAACTCTACTCCATATGTTTTTATGAGTGGCACAGCCTCCTCACAGCCCACAATTGCCACCACCCCAGAATAACCTATCCACCCATCCACAGCTCACAGTGACTTCCTTGATTTCCCCTTTCCTTGGACCCATACATTTACTACCTCACCGTATTAATCTACTTCATTACAGTGGTGTGTATTAGGTCCAATAATTACACTAACCAAATTGCGAACCACACAGACATAAAAAACAATGATCCTTACTGGCCCCTACTATGCCAATCCATTATTATTAATGCATAACTGCTTTTTGTAGCCATATTCTGAAATTGACTCCTGCAGTTCTGGCCTGCTTCCACTTCCCCTATCCCTGCGGTCTCCTCTCCCATCCAATCTGCTGTCACGTGCCTCACTGATTTCCTTGCATCGCTTCTACCTTCCTCATCTTCCAAGCCCAAACCGGTATATATTTTGTTGGTAATAATGATGATCTCTAAACAGCTTTTTATGTTCTTTATGCAATATTTGATGTCTTGTAGAATTTGATTAAATAAATGTCAAAATTGTTTATGCATACATATTTTGTATAATTGAAATATTCTTTCACATTTTGCCCTCAGTCTGGAGATGCTACAACAAGCATTTTTTAGAATGAGGGACACTGAAAAACTGAAAAAAGGCAGAGCTCTAGCCACACATAATTAGATAAAAAAATGAATAGCCCATTTAAAAGTTAAAATAACAAAACTCAGGTACAATCCAGAGATTTCCCCCACAGTACTCTTTTCTGCCACTAGTAGTCCTCAGTCTGGTGACCAGAATTATTCAACACACTTCCTCTAAAACCAGGTCATCTTGGAAACCCCATACTCTGTGACTGGACAGTGAAAGGAGAAATTACACAGTGATGAGCTCATCTCTTTCTGCTTGTCACTCTGCTTTCTCTTTCTGTCAGCATTCCTATTGCCAACACATGCACCAGTTGGATCCTCTTTAGCTGTAAAGGATAGGAGGGTTTAATTCTGCTTTAATGATTTTTCACGTACCAGTGCAGTTTAATGGAAATAAAACCGAATTATTCAATAGCATGCATTATTAATCTACATTTATCTAGTATAGGAGGAAATTGCTGGATAATGCAAGTATCCACAAATCCCACTTGAACAGGAGCACCTTAAGATTTATAAAAACCTAGAGAACTAAAATATTTTACAAAATTGCAGACATTTCTAAGATTTTTGCTATTGCTACTCTATATTTGGCAGTTGTTTCCAGTCTATCTTTGTGTGCTGTAATCTTTGTGACCTATTTTTTTCAAATGCAATAACCCCTAGTAACTAATTAGGTTTTAATAATGTATTTTAATCAAATGCATAAAATCGTGCAGTCTGATTGTTAGCAATGAGTTACACTAAAATGCACATAGGCAGTTCACTTGCACTTCCCTATTAATTATATATAGATTGAAAGATTATGTAGCATAGGATAAATAACTTCTGTGTATAGATAGAATTGGATCTTAAAATGCTAGTGTGCCCTGTGCTATAGTTTGCCAGGACAGCAGAGCAGGGAAAAGTCACATGTTTTAGATGCAGTTACTTCTCTTCCAAATAAAGACAATGGTGTTTTCATGCCTGGACTTATTATTATTCCGAGAATGTACTAATTTGTTACATCCAAGATGATGGTTGCTTTGGTCCATGAAAAGGGCAATGTGCCAACTGCTGCAGTTAAGTAAAAGGCCTTCTTTCATTCAGAGTGGTGGGACAGAAATTAGCCTGCAGTGCATGTGGGTTGGGGGAGGCAGGTTGCCAGGGGAAGACATCCTGAAATCAGGCTTTGCTGAGCTTGATTCTGAATGAAGCTCAAACTACGATTTCACTAGATGACAGCATGGGCAGGGACATTTTAAACCGCTAGTGGTCTGAAGAACAACTGATGAGTGTTTTATCCCTGCAGGCTATGGATGCTGTTTCACAAGCCCTTTGCATGTATTTAATATGCTGCCGTTGGTAGAATTAAGCTTAGATAATTGTCTACTTACATGAAGCCCTGTCATATTGGAACATGAGTGAAGAGACATGCTTTGCAAAGTGGAACTATGAAATAGGTTTATCTTTATTACTATGTGTAGTTTTTGTTCCAGCCATCTGAATTTGAATACAAATCAAGAGTATTATTCGGTATCTTAAGACTGCTGAAACCAGGGTGGTCTGGTAATTTTGTTTTACATGCATGACATTGCTTGAGGTCATTAGTTGTAGATCTTACTACAAAAAGATTGCAAATATATGCAGCACATTTGTACTTTCCGAATATATATTTTAAGAGCTGTTAGGAGGGGCTCAGACCTACATGGCAGATTGCTGGCCATTCAAAAGATGCTTCGCTATGGGACATTTACACATATATTGAGAGTCCATGTATTGCTTTATAGAATACATTATTGTGGACTTAAAACAGTTAATCCTTTTTTTATTTATTGTATCTGCCTTATAAATCTGGTTTGAAAACTTTGTTCAAGTGACCTCTCTATTTTGAATATGGATTACGCTTTTTAATACGGTTTATTTATCTTTTAAGTGGATTTTAATTAAATCCTCTTCTGAAAACGACCTTTTTATGACAAAAAAAACTAGTAAAAGGGGATAAAATATGAAAGGAATCATGTTAAAATAAGAAATTCAGTAACTTAAAAGACTACATTTTATTAAAATTAAAGTAAACTGTTTTATCAGAAAAGTTTGTTTGAAAAAAAACGAAAAAAAAACCTTTACATCATGTTTTGTAGACTCTTTAACTGTGTGTCTTTAAAGGTAATTAAGCATATACATTCTATTTTTAATATATGCTGCATAGTAGTAAAATTTGAGAGTGGAAGTACTGACGTTAATGCATACATACCTTTTAAGTACTAAAAGCTTTAGAACAATTGTGTTAAGATTTATGTTGGTGCATATAGCTTAGATAAACACAGACAATTAAAGCTATATTTTTAGAATGTAGGCTTGCTAAATAAATAACTATGCATGCATTAAACAGTGGTTAATTTGAGCTGTGTTTTGGAAAAGTACATTGTGTTGCTTTCTTTTCAGTTCATAACAGAGGAACAAACATTTCTTTAATAAGACTACTGAACACTCGTTTTGTTGCAAAAAGCTTAGATAAGGATCAGGCCCCTGTGAATCACAGCACTGACCTTTCACCTCAAAAGTTCTGAAGCGCTTTGGCACAAGAAGAGTTAGGCATTATTATGCATTGGACTTTCCATTTCTAAAGAGTCTCTGTGCTTGCTCCTTGATAGACTTTGCTTGCTGGAAATGAGAACTGTATTTTGGCAGTACTAGACAAGCGCTGGATTTGCTCTGCCAAGTCATTATGACATAATCCTTCATTAATCCTTATTCTGTGCGAGCCCCTTCAGAGTCCCAGCGGCCGCTGGTCTGTTTAGGAAGACACTCTTAACTGAAGACAATAATGTTTGCTTTGCTATAACTGCACACATATTATAAAGTACTGGAAATACCTTTTTTTGTTGTTTTTTGACATGCTGTAATTATTGCAAAAAATTTAGTTTAGCAATAAGTATTTAAAGTGAACGCATAGTTTTTCTATATATATTTTTATTAATTATATTCTGCAATACAAATGCATTATTTTGATTTTTTTTATAGGAAAATATGAAATATTGCATAGAAATATATCATATTTACCCTTTACAGCCAGAAGGTGGCAAATGTGAGTCAGTTAGTCCAGTGTTTTAAATATATTACTGCTGTACTGTGAATATAAACATAATGAAAAGGTTTCAGGCTGTACATATAACTGAATGAGTCAGATAAATGACTCGGAGGAGGGAACCATCCCTCTACTTAGTAGAGACAGAGGGGTCTATTCACTAAGCTGCCGTAGGCAGCTGAGTGAATGACCGAACACTGTTCGGCTATTCACTTCAGGCTGGTACGGCTGATTTCAGCCGTACATCGGCTGAAATCAGCCGTACATCGGCTGAAATCAGCCGTACATCGGCTTGCTTCACATGGCTTCGGGTTGGCCGAACATGCTCAGCAACATCTGGATTGGCTGAGCCGAACATCCGGCAGGCTACTCGCTGCTGTTCGGCCTATTCTTATAGATGCCGAACAGCAGTGAGTGAATAGCCTCTCAATAGACCCTCAGAGGGACCGAGCAGAACAGAAAAAGAGTTAAAAAAGTTTAAAAAAAGTTTAAAAAGCAGTGACAGCTAGCTCTGCCCAATAGTTTCCTATTGTCTGGCGGCTCTGCTGCCGTAAAAAAAAAGAGAAAAAAACAAAACTCTCCCGGGCGCTCTGGGAGCCTCCCGCTCCCGGCCGCCCAGGAGAGAAACACTGCTGTTTCTTTTTTTTATTTATTCTGACACGGAGCTGTGTCAGAATAGAAAAAAAAAATTGCCCATTGGAATGCATTGCTAGATTCCTATTGGCTATTTCACTATGCAATAGCCAATAGTAAACTAGCATTGTAACTGCCCTCTGCTGATGGACCTGATAGAGAACTGCAGCAGAGGGCGGGTACAATGCTAGTTTACTATTGGCTATTGCAAATTGAAATAGCCAATAGTAATGTAGCAATGTATTTCAAGGGGGAAAAAAAAAAAATTATATTCTGACATCGCTCGTGTCGGAATAAAGGAAAAAAAGAAACAGCAGTGTTTCTCTCCTAACTCTACTGAAGCGAAGGGGTCCTGGGGCCGAAGCTAGCCGAAGGATTGGCCTAAGCTACGGCTAGATCCTTCGGCAGCTTAGTGAATAGACCCCAGAGTCCTCTAGATCTATAATCCATAGGATTCGACTGCAATGTAAAGTTGGTGCTTGTCTTTGTTGTTAGACCTGGGATTTACACATCTTTACCACACAGCACAGTCTGTTCCTCTACCACAATTAAATAATAAATCTGGGTCTTGTCCCTGCCCCCAGTCTGTGAGTGGACAGTGAAGGAGAAGCAGCACACTGATAAACTCTGGCTCTCTGCTTTCTCCTCCTATTAGCATGCTCTTTCTTAACACATGATGACTGTAGCACAACTGTTTGGCTATCTGTGTTGCTTTTGAGTATACTAGTCTGAGCTCTGTTGTATAGAGGATTTCAAAAGGCTGATTCCAAGGTCTATTGGTGAATTTAGAGCTGCATTAATGTGTGTGTTTTTTGTCTGGAGTTCAGCTTTAAAGCAGCTTTGAACTCTTGCAGTGGGGCTACTCCCGCAATGCAAGACTTAACTGCTCATTTTGGTCTAGGGAGGAAAATAAAAAAGTTACACTCACCTGATGCTCCGAGTCAGCTGGCTGACTGTGAAAGTGCTTTCTCCTGACTGCCTCCTTCTTTGCTCCGGGAAAGCTATGTGCCTTGGCGTCCTTGTGCGCTATACACTTTGTATAAAACGTGATGGCTCAGGGACCTTAGGCCACTCCAGTGGAGTGGGAGCGGGGCTGGAAAGACCAGTCTAAGAGCAAGCTGGCTCTGAAGATTGTGAGTATAACTTTATTTTCCTCCCTAGACCAAAATGAGCATTTAAACTTTGCAATGCAGGGGTAGCCCCAATGCACGGGTTAATAAAAATGTCGTCCAGAGTTCTTCTTTAATGATTCTAAGTATTTAGTATAAGGTTAATGCAGAAGTATTATATTGAAAGCAATTTTGCTCTAACTTGATTTTAGGTGCCCAGTGCATACTAAAGAATTCAGCTTGACCAGCATAGCTTCTCTATTTGGAATGCTCTCGATGTGAAGAGTCAATATACGTAAGTCAAAAGTAGAGATGAGCAAATGTGCCTGGGTAGGATTAGTGGGCTGTTCATCAAACTCTTCTGGGAATTGTGAACTCTAATCCATACCCTATTGGCGTCAAGGGGGGATGGGGGGGCAGGCAGGCAATCAAGACTAATAAGCAAGGGATTGGTAAACAAAGAGTGTGGGATCTGGGCACTGCCTTCGGGGACATTCTGAAAAAAATGAGCTTTTTAAATATGGGGAGAGGGCCCTGCTTTTCAAGTAAATGCAAGGCTAACATGGGAAAATGCCACATTTTCAAATTACATGCTTGGAAGATGCCTTTAAGATGTATGCGGTGTAATGGAACGCTAGGACTCTCACATACCACGTCCGTGACACCATATTTTGCCATCACATATTTTAGCATGTGTAATAGATGATTTTACTTTATATTATTGCTTGGTTTAAATACAGCAGCGGCAGTAATAACCCAGAATTGAGAGGTAGAAGTAGCAGTGACAAAACAACAAGGTTCACAAAAAAAAAGCTGAAGCCCTTAACTTAATACCAAATGCAAAAAAGTGTCTAACCAGTATAATATTTAGCTTGTGATCTTCATTTTGTGCACTACCACATAGTTTTGTGTAAAAAGGTTAAAACATTTAAAAGCAAAAACCCCACATTCCAAAGAAGAGTCAGTTATACTGAAAAAAATTATAGTGCCATATTTAAAAGACAATAGCCAGATATAGTACAGTGGCTTGAGAGTATGTATGTAGCTTGATTGGGCTGCAATGTAAGAGGGAGAGACCAGACAATTTCTATCCTGAAATTAAAATTTAAAGTTAACTTTTTTAGAGACAGCAGCCAGAAATATTGTACAGACTCACTGCACATTATTAGCAGGCTGCAATTAAACCTGCTTAATGGACTAGTATGACTCAAGAAAAAATATATACTATAACTGTATTTTATATTTATACTGTGTGTGTATATGTATGTATGTATGTATATATATATA
>NW_017308070.1:404627-424648 GCF_000935625.1 Nanorana parkeri
TATATATACATATAGGAAATATATATTTTTATATAGTTGTAGTATTTCTTAAGTGTCTGTAGTGGTCCATTAAGCAGGTTTAACATTTTAAAGTAGCAGTGTCATGAAATTAAGATTTGAGCATATTATGTCAGACACAACAGCTATGACTATTGCACAAACCTTCTACATAACATGTAAGCAGGTTTACTAGGCCACAATTGGAGAGTGAAGACAGGTTTTATTGTGAAATGCAGTTCTGAGGTAAAAATCTGTAAAATGGTAAAAGCTCCAAGCACACTATGTCAGCCATTTTACCAGGCTGCAAAGACCTGTCAGATTTTATGAAATTAAAACTAGTGTATTATTATAGAGACAACTGCTGAAATTATTGTATAGACTCCATAGCCTGCATTGAAGCATTTGGAGCATGCCACATTTTGAAAAGGACAGACAGCATTCAGATTTTCATCCCAAAAATCCACATATGTCACTGCCACAATCCCTTACCATCTTAATTCCTGCTTCGTTGCCTCATCTATCTCCTGCAGCAGTGGACATTTCAGGGTTTTCCCAGAGTGTCGTGGTTATGACACATGGCATATCACATAATGCGTCACATGACCTAGATATCTGTTTACACTAGGGCTGCAACAACTAATCAACATAATCGATTATAATCGATGATTGTAAAAGTTGTCAACTTTTACAATCATCGATTAATCGGCTTCCGATTGGTTGGCCCCGTTCACGGCTCCACACGCTGCACGCCACACCTCCTCCTCCCCACCTCATGTTTGCCGCTGCCAGACCCTCCCCCATTCAAACGCCGCACCTCCTCCCTGCCTCACGCTCACCGCCCAAATCCACGATCGGCACAGGGACGCAGGGAAAAGAAGTAAGGAGGAGGAGGTGTGGGGGTCATGACAGCTGCCGATAGACAGGCCCGATCTCAGAAACAAGTTGCTGGAAGACTGCTCAGGTAAGCCTGCACTTTCCCACACATGCTGCTCTATAATGTATTGCTGGGATTTGTATTCCTCTATAGCTGATGGTACATAGTGCTGTATATTATGCCATGAGCTATAGAGGACTACAAATCCCAGCAATACATTATACACTGCATGTATAATGTATTGCTGGGATTTGTTGTATTCCTATATAGCTGGTGGTATTCTGCATTGCGCTGTATAGAGGACTACAAATCAAGGAATAATACATTATACAGCGTAATGTGGAATACCACCAGCTATAGAGGAGTACAACAAATCCCAGCAATAGCACATTATACAGTGGTGCAATGCCGAATACCACCAGCTATAGAGGACTACAACACCCAGCAATAGTACATTATACAACACAATGCAGAATACCACCAACTATAATGTACTATTGTTGTGATTTGTTGTACTCTATAGCTGGTGGTATTCTGCATTGCGCTGTATAATGTACAATTGCTGGGTTTTGCAGTCCTCTATAGCCGATGCCATTCTGCATTAATTGCTGTATAATTTTACACTTTTCATTTCACTATATAGCACTGTATAGACTACAATCTCAATACAAACTAGTAGTCCCATCACTGGAGCCATTTTGTAAAATGTATTTTATTTTTATTTTTTTTATCCGATTAACCGATTAATCGAACTTAATAATCGGCTAACTAATTGATTTTGAAAATAATCGTTAGCTGCAGCTCTAGTTTACACTCAAGTGGAATACACTATCACTACTTAAGCATTGTATCAGTATCTAGACAGAGTGATCCTAGCTCCTTGCATCTTGTGTCCAGCACTCCAGTGCTTCTAGGACACCTGTTACATTGTGTTCCTGTGTCCAGTGCCCCAGTGCTTCCAGAGACTCATCTTACTGTGTACTTCTGTGTCTAGCACCCCAGTACTTCCAGAGCAGCAGTTCTCAA
Organism: Nanorana parkeri; assembly: GCF_000935625.1. NCBI lineage: Eukaryota > Metazoa > Chordata > Amphibia > Anura > Dicroglossidae > Nanorana > Nanorana parkeri. The sequence continues at coordinate 406,528 of NW_017308070.1, forward strand.
GCTTTCTAGTGCCGCGACCCTTTGATAACAATGCCCAAGTTGTGGCGACCCCTAACAGTAAAATTATTTCCGTTGCTCCTTCATCGCCATAATTTTGCTACCGTTAGATAGCTTTTAGATAGCGGCTCCCGGCCGCCTGGGAGAGAAACACTTTCTCCCGGAAAAGGTTTACTCTGCTCATTCGAGCAGAGTAAACCTTTCCCTGCTCTGGTTTTTTTTTCCTGACATCGGAGCCACCGGCCGCCGTCAGTCAGAAAAAAAGAAGAAAAAAAAACAGCATAGGAATGCATTGCTAGATTCCTATTGGCTATTTCACTTTGCAATAGCCAATAAGATCATTAACTTGAATGGGTGACAGCGGCCGCGTGTAAACACCAGATTAGGGATTTCTGACGCAGGAATCCTAATTGCACCTAAACCTACAGATATGAATGGGGCCTTATTGTGTGTATTGGGGTCCGTAGTACCACATCGCATATAGTGAAATTTTATTTTAAAGGAGAACTATGGGGTAAGTGCTTTTCCCCATATTTCTCCTCAGGGTCAAGGGAGGACATAAACTAGCGTCCTCCCATGACCCAAAGCTCAGTATACCGGGAGCTACAGCTCGTGGTATACTGAGACCGCCGCGGCCGTGGCGGATCCCAACATTACTGTCGAGATCCCCCCAGCTGCGTGAGTGACAGCTGGCTCTGCCTATCTAGAGGCAGAGTCAGCTGTACCCGCCCCCTCCCCCGTTCGTTCCTCCAGTCAGCGCTGGAAGATCGGAGGGGGGATCCCTGCAGGGAGTCGTGACTGACAGTCAAAGCTCTCTGCCCAGACATGGTAGAGAAGTGAGCAAACAACGGTATGCGTTCGCTCACTTCTCGATCTATTGAGCTGACGTGCGACAGTTTCATTGTCACACGTCTGCTCAAACTATGAGGATGAGTGAAAATCACTCACCTCATAGTTCTCCTTTAAAGTTTGAAATTTGGCGAGCGGCCCCCATGGGAGAAAAAAATTTGTCGAGTGGCCCTCGAGGGAATTGAGACCCCTGTTCTAGAGACTCCTGTTACTGTGCATTTCTGTGTTCAGAACCCCAGTGCTTCCAGTGATTTATGTTACTGTGCACTCCTGAGTGTACTGCACCCCTGTGCTTTTAGAAACTCTTGCTACCTATGCACGTACTGTAACTACCAATGCAACCTTGCTTCCGGGCATTGGAATGCTATCAAGGCCACCCGTCTCACCAGTACTTCCCTGTGCATTCTGTGATACCTGTACCACCAGTGCTGTCAATTCTATCTGTACTACAGGCTACAATTTCCTTGCAGCCACATTCACAGCTCTCCTCTCCATCCATAAGTACTTGCTAATTGAACTTGGGATAGCTTGCAGCTAAGTTTCAACTCTTGTAAGTGGGGTCCCTGCCAGAACACCCGCTATTCCTTAGTATCCACTCTCAGGAAAGTGGTCATATTGAGGTAGATGTCTAACCCCATGGTTCATGACACAGAGTACATTGGAGCAGTTGGAGCAGGCTACATTTTAAAAGTGACACACTGCTTGTACCTGTTCGGGCCAAATATACACAATGAATATATTTTTGTACACTAAAAAATAAACATTTTGTGCACATTGCATAGGCATTATTTTAACAGTCTCTTGTAGGCCTTATTGGTTAAACCCCATTCCTCATTTAACTTTGAAGGATATAAAATCAATTTAAAGTTTATATTTTTACAGATTAAAAATAGATGGAATGGGGGCGTGGCCAACTGGCGTACGAGATGGCGGCTTAAACCCGAAGCTCCGTGCACCTGCAGGCCTGGGCTGATCAGCAAGCAACGAGCGGGAGACATACCGGTCCCCAAAACTACTGCCGGAACTCAGACTCACCTCCGGTCATGTCCCGCAAACGCAGGAACGGCTCCAAACCCCGCAAGGTCACGGAAGTGGCGGACCTAGAAGACAGGTCACGCCGCAATCATATAAAAATCAGGGGCATTCCTGAATCTGTTCGCCCTGATGACTTATCCTCCTATGTGCAAGCGTTCATTAAGGTGATCCTACCAGATGTCTCCCCACCTGACCTAACTATCGACAGAATCCACCGTCTGCCCAAACCATCACATCTGCCAGATGGGGTGCCCAGGGATACCTTGCTCCGTATCCACTTCTTCCATGTGCAGGAAAGGCTACTCAAGGCGCTGAGACACCCTGCCGACCTCCCCGCCATCTACACAAAGATCCAAGTGTTTGCTGACCTTTCCCAATTCACTCTCCAACTTAGAAGAAAATTGGTGCCGGTCACAAAGGCTCTAAGAGATAACAAGATTCTATACCGCTGGGGATTCCCGACCAAGCTCATGATAACTAAAGAAAATGATCTTTACACGATTACTACCTTGGAACAGGGCCTTGCTCTCTTGAACCAGTGGCAGATCTCCACGGCGGAAGTAGATCACCCACCGTCCCGTACCAAAATGGCCCCTGACTGGCAGGTGGTGTCGCGCAAGAGGGGTCCTAGACCAAAAGACTGACAGCCGATACCTGAGACATTCTGATTTCAGCTTTGCCCACAGAGCCTAGTGGGCCACTTTGGTGGTAACACCCCGGTTAATGTTCAGTTGTGACAACTGCTTCCCTGATCCGTTAGGGAATTCCTTTTTATCTGACTTGTCCTGTTTTGACGATTTTTGTTCGCTCTCTTTCAGTTCTTGTTTTCTTTTCTTTTTTCACCACGACATGGGAGGAGACACCCCACACCACTGCATGGGCGCCCATCCCGTTGCCTGGATCTTGCCTGGGACCCCGCACGCATGGAGGAGACCACCTCTCCAACACGGCCTGAAGCCTTGACATGGTACCGTGAGTACTTTGGACACACCCACGCACGCTATCCCTGCCCTCTCCATGGCAGTCCAGATTCTATCCATTAATGCCAAGGGCCTGAACCATCCTGCTAAGCGTCGCTCACTGTGGGCAGAAGCCATTAAGCACCATGCAGATATGGTGTGCGTTCAGGAGACACACTTCTGCAGCTCGGCTCCACCCTTGTGCTCCCACAGGAGTTTACCTACCATCATTGCGGCAAATGCCCCTTCCAAAACCAAAGGCGTTCTTGTGGCAGTAAGAGACACGGTGTCCTACTTACAATACGATAAAGCAAAACAAACGCAGAAGACGTGTATCCAAACCTCTGTCATTGTCCTTAGTGGTGAGACAAGTTGTTTTACATGCTAGTTTGTGAGTGTGCCATGATGCCTTTCTACTGTTCTACTTACAATACGAGGCGCACACTGACCCCATTGGCCGCTTCATCATTTTAGTTTGCTCCATTAACTCTAGATTGTATACCATCGTCAACCTATATGCTCCCAACTCTCACCAAACAAGATTTGTTGACAGACTGCTTAAAAAGTCTCGGAAAATCCAAAGAACTGATTGTTTGTGGTGACTTTAATTTGACCCCTGACAGGGCAATGGACTCCACTTTCTGGCCACGACGGAGATTACCGTCCCTTCAACCTACCATTAACAGGAATGGACTGTTTGATGTCTGGAGATGCCAGCATGCCAGTGAATGGGACTATATGTTCTTCTCCCCTCCACACAATTCATACTCCAGGTTGGACCTGTTCCTGGTGGATCGAACACTATTGCCTTGGGTACAAAAAACTCTTATCCATGATATCACCTGGTCTGACCATGCCCCAGTCTCGATGGTGATATCATCTGGTAACCCTACTTCCAACTCATTTGTTTGGCGTAACAATGTTTTCCTTCTCCAGCAGGATGACACGGTGAAAGCCATCACTGATAGTTTAAGGGAGTTCTTCGATCTTAACGCAACCTCAGTGAAGGACCCTTTTACGTTGTGGAACGCCCATAAGGCGTACATAAGAGGGCTACTGATCCAGCACGGCTCTAGGTTCAAGAGGCAGAGGTCACGGGCTCTAGACTAGCTCATTTCTGAAATAAGCAACCTAGAAGCTGAAAATAAACAGCAACCCTGTCCCATCCGCTCCTCAACTCTGTCCCAACTTAGGCTAGATCTTAGGAAACTCCTCATGGAACAACACTGTAGGCAAACCATGAACATCAGATCCAACTTTTACGTCAGTGGCAGCAAAGCCAGCAAACTTCTAGCGTCTCGCCTAAAACCTAAACAGACCCGTACGAGAATCCCCTATCTTCTCCGCTCCTCTGACGGCCACAAACTGTACCACCCCCAAGACATAGCTGAAGCCTTCAGCGCCTACTATACAATCCTTTACAACCTACAAGATGATGACCAGACCCACCAGCCCACGTCACCTGACATAGAGGAGTTCCCAAGGCCACTCCACCTACCCTCCCTGACGCCCTCCCAATTAGACAAGCTCCAGGCTCCCTTCACACGCGCGGAGCTAGACCAAATCATAAAATCTATGCCTAACAACAAATCCCCGGGCCCAGACGGGTATTCTAATGAATATTATAAGCTATTCACCTCGATACTCAGCCCTTACCTCCTCCAGGTTTACGATGCTGCGGCGACCTCTGCCTCTTTTCCTGCCGAAATGTTAAGTGCCTAGATTGTCACGATTCCTAAGCCAGGGAAGACTCCGGACCAACCACAAAATTTTAGGCCGATCTCCCTCCTAAATTTGGACGTTAAAATTTACGCCAAATTAATAGCCCACCGGCTCAATGACATAATGCCCACCCTCCTCCACCTAGATCAGAAGGGGTTTACATCGGGCCGAGAGGCCCCGGATGCTACTAGAAGGGTCATTGGCCTACTGGCCCAGGTTGAGCGCTCTTGGACGCCTTCTCTGTTCCTGGCTCTGGATGCAGAGAAGGGGTTCGACAGGGTCAACTGGTCCTACCTCCGGGGCGTTCTCCTGAAGTTTGGGTTTGACAAACGTATCTCCGATATGATTATGGCGTTATACTCGGCCCCCTCCGCGCAGGTATTCACCTCGGGGGGGCTGTCCTCGCCATTCACTATTACTAATGGTACTAGGCAGGGCTGCCCCCTATCCCCCTTGATCTTTAACCTGCTAATTGAGCCCCTCACGGAGACCCTGAGGGCCGACTGTGAGGTGCAGGGGATCAGTATCTGTCCCAACCTCCAATCACAGAAGATTACGTTATTCGCGGATGACGTTCTGCTAACCCTCACGGCTCCGGAGTCTTCCCTGCGGAGGGCAATGCAGATACTGTCCGCCTTTAGTAAAGTGTCCTACTATAAGCTTAATGTTGGTAAATGCAATGCTATGGGTATCACTCTGGGTCTACCATCTCGCAATGCTCTTCAGGCTGACTATCCCTTTACTTGGACGTCCAGTAGCATCCCTTATTTGGGGACCAACATATCTGATACGACAAACCGACTCTTCCCATGTAACTTCGCCCCGTTCTTGGAAAGGTTCCCGTCCAAGCTCCAGGCGCTGGGTAGAGAATTCATGTCTTGGACGGCTAGACTCGCTGCTTTCAAAATGCTTGTTCTCCCCAAACTTTTATATCTATTCAGAACGTTAGTTATTCCCAAACCCACTGGTTATTTCAAGTCTCTACAGACTGCCCTCTCAAAATTTCTTTGGTGCGGCAAGAAACCTAGGTGCTCCCGCACGTCTCTTCTGATCTGAGGGACTACCATCTAGCAGCTATACTAGCGCAGCTTCGAGCTTGGATAACCCCCACGGGAGATAAACTTTGGCCAGTTTTGGAGAGCAGAGTGGCTCAGGGAATCTCCTTACACTCCCTCGCCTTTCTTAATTCAAATACTTATACCTCATTGACCCAATACTCCCCTCCCATCCAGGCCACTATACAGGCCTGGAGGGTAGCCATGCATACCAGACCCTCCTCCGACCGACTAGTTACGCCCCCAATCCCTATCTCAGCTCTAGCCATCCTTATCCCTGATTTTCCATACGAGCAGTGGTCTGGGAGGGGCATAGACAAGGTTCAGGACCTATTACTAAACTCCCATATACAGCCTTTCCCGCACCTTCTCTCGGAATACGAGTTGACAGAGAGAGACCGATATAGATATCTAAAAATCTCACATGCCTTGCCCTCACTTATGTCAGTATGGCCTCAGGTGCCAGTTCGGGTATGGGAATACCTTTCAGCGAGGCCTACCCGCAAAGGGGGAATTTCGCTGTTCTATAATTTTCTCCAAAATAAGAACTCCTTTACCAAGCTACCAGCCTTTTTGGCTTGGGAGAGGGAGTTGGGTGAGTCTTTCCCTCCAGAGGCATGGGAGGCAGCCTGTGGCTCCATCCACATCGCCACGAAAAGTGCCGACCTGTGGGAGCTCTTCCACAAAATATCACTGAGATGGTACCTCACTCCATACCGCCTAGCAAAATTCTCTCCGGACAACTCAGCGTTGTGCTGGAGGGAGTGCGGGCAGGTTGGTACCCTGCTCCATATATTATGGAGCTGTAGATCTCTGACGAGCTACTGGAAAGGTATTTTTCGCTGGATTTCGGCGATTACTGGATGCCTCACTGCACCCAACCCAGCGCTCGGACTTCTACTTATAGGAATTGACCGTTTCCCGGCACCTTTCTGGGCACTAGTGCTCCACGCATTGCTGGCAGCTCAGCTCACAATTGTGAGACATTGGAGAAGCCTGGACAGTGTGTCAATGCATGCAACACGTCAGACCTTGAGCCTGCACTATGAGCTTGAGAGGTTACACGTGATCAAAAGTGGTACTCTGCCCGCATTCCACAAAAAGTGGAAATGGTGGCAACCTAAGACATAAAGAGATGAGGGTCCTCCTTGTGCTATCCCATATGGGCTTTATCTCCTCCATGTGCTTCCTTTTACCTGTCTTTATCCTAAAACTGCCTCCTCTGTATACCCATTCTCTCTCTCTCTATCTTCACTCCTCTTCTAGTCTTTCTCTCATGAGCTAACTTTGTCTGACATGGAACGAAATGATATTGTGACGATGTTTATGGTAGTTATGCTCGTGACTTCTTTTGTTTATACATTACCGAATGAATATTCCTGCTAGTAATGTAATGTTATGTTGTGGCACATCAAGTGCTTGTTTTTTTTTATTAACAATTGCTATACAAAATAAAAATAAAAATCTATTTTGAAAAAAAAAAATAGAAGGAATATAGTACTTATTACACACACAGGGGTTTATTCACTAAGCTGCCGAAGGATCTAGCCGTAGGTTCGGCCGATCCTTCCGCTAGCTTCGGCTTCGGCTAGCTTCGACTGAACCGAAGGTGTGCTGTACGGGCTATTCACTATAGCCCGTACAGCTCCCGAACGTGGCCGAGCGGCTCAGTCGAGCCTAACGCATATGCCTCGGCTCGGCTGAGCCGCGCTGAAAGCCGAAGCTGGCCGAGCGGCTGGCCATTGGCCGGCCGACAGCCTGCTTCTGACAGCTGGGCGGAGCCAGCCGTGATCTTACGGCTGGCTCCGGCCACTTGCAGAGAGACCAGTGTCCCTGGTTACCTGCTAACTAGGGACACTGATCTCCAAACAGCAAACTTTCCCTGTCGCTCCGGGAGTCTTCTGCTGCCGGCCGCCCAGGAGAGAAACACTGTGTCCGAGCTGTGTCAGAATAGAAAAACAAATTTGCCCATTGGAATGCATTGCTAGATTCCTATTGGCTATTTCAATTTGCAATAGCCAATAGTAAACTAGCATTGTACCCGCCCTCTGCTGCAGTTCTCCATCAGGTCCATCAGCAGAGGGCGGGTACAATGCTAGTTTACTATTGGCTATTGCAAATTGAAATAGCCAATAGGAATCTAGCAATGCATTCCAATGGGCAAAAATTTTAATTTTTTTTCTATTCTGACACGGCTCCGTGTCAGAATCTTTAACAATAGGCCGAACAGCAGTGAGTAGTCTGCCGGAGGTTCGGCCCAGCCAATCCAGATGTTGGATCGGCTGAGTCGAACTCCTTCTGCACTTCGGGTCAGCCGAACATGCTGAGCATGTTCGGCCGACCCGAAGCCATGCGAAGCAGGCCGATGTACAGCTGATTTAAGCCGATATACGGCTGAAATCAGCCGTACCAGCCTGAAGTGAATAGCCGAACAGTGTTCAGCTCACTTCACTTCAGGTCGGTCATTCACTCGGCTGCCTACAGCAGCTTAGTGAATAAGACCCTACAGTATTTCGGCAATCTCTTGAAAGCCTCATTGGCTAAAGCACATCTCTTATTTAGCTATGCAGGTGAAAAAAAAAAAGTGAAAAGTCATATTTTTAAATTAAAATGGAAGTAATATGGTATACACTGTATATACAGTATTTCAACAATCTCCTGTAGATCTGAATGGATAAACCACATGTCTCATTTAGCTTTGGTGGACAAAAAACAAATTCAAAATGTATATTTTACCAGATTAAAATAAAAGTGATATGGTATATACTGCATAGACAGTAGATAAACAATCCCTTTTAGGCCACATTGGCTAAACCACATCCCTCATTTAGTTTTGGAAGATGAAAAAACTATTTAAAGTTGATATTTTTCAGATGAACATAGAAGAAATATAGTACAGAGCTAGGTTTTTGTTGAAGTGTGTACTTAACCAAATCTAAACAGCATACCTATTTAAAGTGTATGTAAAGGTTAAATGTTTACCTTTTAGAGAAGGTTTAGAGAAAGTTCTCTCTCAGGTCTGATCCTCTGCTGATTGACAGAAGGCGGTGGGCGGGTGCAATAGCCAGCCTGCTGTTGCGGTTTGAAATAGCCAATAGCAGACTGGCTCTTGCACTGCCTGCTGTTTACATTCAGCTGCTGGCTGTGGAATCTAGCCATGGACACATGAATGGGGCGGATGGGGGCCTCGGAGGCCGTGGGAGGGGTGAATGCTCCCCTCCACTGCCATCACTAGTAGGGATCGAACGATATCCAGCCCACTGCCTGCTGTTTACATTTAGCTGGGCTATGTGTTCATCTACCGGGGAGAAATTCCACAGCTGGATGTAAATAGAGTATAGGTACCTGATATCGGTTATCAGCTTGAAAGGTGGCCCATAACAGGTATTGGTTCTGTCAAAAACGTATTGGTTATTTTGTACACTATACTGTACAAAATAAAAACATATTGTGCTTTCCCTCATATCCCTTTTTATATTCTGTCATATTCCATTTGAGTCTGTCTTAAGGGAAAGTATAGTGGCTTTGTACATAGTTTTTCTTGCTCCTATAGTCCGGACTAAAAAAAAGTTGAAATTGTAATTTTTTTATGACCCATTCAGCAATACCAACTATTAACTCCACAGGCAACTTTTAACTTTTTATCTTTAGTTAAAATGCATCCTTCAGCCACCTTTAAACTCCCTCCATTAGATAAAACTCCTTCCAGCCTGGAAAAATCAAGCATCCCACTTCACTATTATACAAAGAGCCATTCAGCTCATGCGCTGACAAGAAGCATGCTGATATGAGCAAAGAGAGAGATGATCTCATCACTGTGGTGTTTCTCCTTTCACTATCCAGTCACAGGCTGGGATAGTTCCAGGATGACCTGTGCTCAGAGGAAGTGGGTTTACAGATGCTCACCCTCAGACTAGTGACATCTATCAGTCGAAAAAAAAAGTACTGCGTTAGTGATGTCTGGATTAAAGCCAAATATTGAAGCAAAAGCTGCTCTTGTTATTTTACATTTTTTAATAGGCTTTTTATTTTAATTTTGGCTGCAGTTCTGTACCATAGTGAGAGCAGCTTTAGGTAGAAAACTGGTGACACTTAGAAAGAATAACACATCTGCATGCAATGTATGTTGATGCCTAAAAGAAACTGTTGACTATCTAACTGCATAACATTAACTGCATGAGTGTAACTTCTGTTCAGGTAGGCCACAGTTGGCCCTGATATCTATGCCTCCTGGCTCTGTTGCCATTACAATTACTCAATACAGTTATGTCATGTTCTACTATGACACAGATAATCGCTGGTCCTCAAAAAACCAACGGCATTCTGTATATAAAAATCATAATGTTATTCTTCACTTGGTTTCCTTATGTACCACTATTGCCTAATGTGTAAGGGTGCTGCCTGTCTACATGCATGTACAATTGGTTCAACCATTGTTTTCTCCATCTCCCTTCCCGCTCCACACTACTTTTTTCTGCCGTTCCACCTTTGTGTTCTCACAATGTTTTTGTATGCTTTTCATTGTAATGCTAAAACTTAATTCTGACCAAATCATTTATTATACTGCTTCTAGAGGCTTGTACCAAGTCAAGTTTAGGTAATTAAACGGGTTGCATTTAAAGTTTCATTTAAATATTGTTATTATTAGATAAAATGTCTTTAATTATTAAAACATTTTCAGATAATACATAACTGTGTTAACTGGGGTTTAAAGGTTCTCACTTATCTAGATTATGATTTAGCTAGCAGTAGTTAGTTATATCCAACTGGATTTGTTCTAATATTGATGATGTTTCCCTGCACATGCAAGTAGCTCCCTAAATTCCAATGAGTAGTTTCACAAACTTTCACAACTCCCATCCTGTTCTTGGAAATTATCTGTCTCTTGACACATTCCATGGGATTGGATTAAGGTGATTGAGTTTCCCATCACTCAAGCTATAAATGCTGGTGTATGTTCCTGAAACTTGTTAGAATTGAGGGAGCTTTTTGAATGAGTGATGAAATGTGTTGAGCATTACAGAACAGGTCCCATTTAAATGTGGCTAACTAGTACTGGCTGCATTAACTGAGGCTTTGTGTATCTTCCAGGAGCTCAACTTAAGCTAAACTACAGGATAGTTTAAAAACGATGTGTTTATTCTAGGAGTAAAGCAATGAGTGGTAATACTTAGCTTATTCCTCGCACACTGGCAGCCAAAGTTCTCCTCTACTCTCCGATGATCCTGGGATGTGATCTCCTCACGTACAATGTAAACTAAACAAGCAGTTAAAGGAGAAATATGGGGTTAGGGCTTTTCCCCATAGTTCTCCATAGGGTAACGGGAGGACACAAACTAGCATCCTCCCATCACCCTAAGCTCAGTATATCTCAAGCTACAGCTCGCGGTATACTGAGACGCTGCAGTATACCGCGAGCTACAGCCTGTCTGGATCTGCCCAGCTGCGTGAGTGACAGCTGGCTTTGCATATCTAGAGGCAGAGACAGCTGTGTTCGCTCACTTCCCGATCTAATGAGCCAACCTGTGACAGTTTCATTGTCACAGGTTGGCTAGAACAATGAGGATGAGTGAAAAGCACTCACCTCATAGTTCTATTATGTAAAATGTTGTGGGTATTGTTTTAATGTTGTTAAAATTGTTGATGTTGTTAATCATCATGACTTTGCTTGAGAGCAGGCCACTATTAAAAGTAGAAATTTGGGGCTGCCACTGCTGAAACTCTGGTATCAATATCCTATTAATCACTCACCCAGAACAGTTATGCATACTTTATGTGTTTCAGGTCAGTGAATCAAAGTATTGAAGTTCTCAGTATGACAGCCAGGCAACTAGAATTTTTAAAATGTGGCCAGCAATGGAAGTTGTTAAACCCCATTATGTATATATATATATATATATATACACTGCCTGGCCAAAAAAAGTCACCTTGATTTAGCTAAGCAAATAGGTAAGAGCTATAGGAGTTGATTCAGTTGGTCAGGTCTAGGTTCAGCAATGTTATGTGCCCAAAAAATCAGGTCAGCTGCCTACCTGAATATACTGAAAGACCAGACTTTTCCATCAATTTATTTTTTTTTCTTCCTGATGGCATGACCATATTCCAAGATAACAATGCCAGGATTCATCAGGCTCAAAATGTGAAAGATTGGTTCAGGGAGCATGAGACATCGTTTTCACACATGGATTGGCCACCACAGAGTCCAGACCTGTCCCATCATCACTATACTATCTTGGGAAGAAATGAATGCAAGTGTGGATGAAAATAATGTTGTAATATTGTATAAGCATACTGAAATGGTGCCACTGTAAATGCATGCCTTAATCAAAGCTAAACAAAATATTAGAGTGTGTGACTTTTTCTTTGGTCATATGGCCAAAAATACCTATAGTTATGGCCAAAAATATTGGCACCCCTACATTTCTGTCAGATAATGTACCACTTCCCCAGTACAATCACAAATGTTTAGAAAGTCTCATGTTTTTTTTTCTTTTGCTTGTTTTGGTATGAAACAAAAAAGTGGAGAAAAAAAAGCCAAATCTGACACATTCCTTGCAAAACTCCAAAAATGGGCTGGACAAAATTATTGCTACCTCCTCCAAATTGCAAGAAATAATTGCATTCCACGTTTTTGATGTTCCTCTAATTTAAAATTAAACTCACCTGTATCAATTAACAGGTGCTGACAATATATAAATCACACTGGCCACCAATTAACATGGTGAAAAATTGACTCAACGTTTCTGTTGTGTGTCTCTGTGTGCCGCATGGAGAAGAGAAAGAGCAGCAAAGAATCGTCTGAGGATTTGAAAACAAAAATTGTGGAAAAGCACGGACAATCACAATGTTACAAATCCATCTTCAGAGATCTTAAATGTTCCTGTGTCCACTGTGCGCAACATTGTCAAGATGTTTAAAGCCCATGGCACTGTAGCTAATCTCCCTGGACGTGGACAAAAGAGAACAATTGATCAGATTGAAACAAAGGATTGTTCGAATGGTGGCTAAAAACCCTCCATCAACTTCCAGACAAATTCAAGCTGACCTTCAGGCACAGAGTACAACTGTGTCAGCCTGCACAATACGCAGCCATCTGAATGAAAAGGGACACTTTGGTAGGAGACCCAGGAGGACCCCACTACTGACACAGAAACATAAAAAAGCCAGATTGGAGTTTGCCAAAACGTACCCGAGGAAGCCAAAATCCTTTTGGGAGAATGTGCTGTGGACAGATGAAACAAAATGACAGTTTTTTGGTAAAGCCCATCATTCTACTGTTTTCAGAAAAAGAAATGAGGCCCTTAAAGAATAAAATACAGTCCACATGGCATTATGAAATCTGAAGACTACCAAATAATTCTGGGATGCAATGTAGGGCCCATTGTCAGAAAGTTGGGTCTCCATAAGAGTTCATGGAGGGTAGGACAATGACCCAAGGAACACATCAAAAAGCACCCAGAAATGCTTTCAGACAAAGCGTTGAAGAGTACTGGACTAGTCAGCAATGAGTCCAGATATAATTCCCATAGAGCACCTGTGGAAAGATCTCAAAACAGCAGTTGGGAAAAGGAACCCTTCAATCTGAGAGACCTGGAGCAGTTGGCGAAAGAAGAGTGGTCCAAAATTCCTGTAGAGAGATGTAAGAAACTCATTGATGGTTACAATTGTTTTCAGTTATTTTTTCCAAGGACTGTGCTACCAAATATTAATTGAGGGTGCCAATAATTTTGTCCATTTCATTTTTGGAGTCTTGCTTGGAAAGTGTCAGATTTGCTGTTTTTTTTCTCCACTTTTTGTGTCATACCAATACAAACAAAATAAATAAATATGGGAATGCCGTAACATTTGTAATAGCAAAAAATTTCTACGTGAAGTGGTGCAATATCTGACAGAAATGCAGGGGTGCCAATATAGATGTCTTTTTTTCTCCTCTGCAGCGCATGGACAGTGCAATTACCGCTAAGCTTGTTTTGTATATGGATCTCTGCCAGGAGCAGACTTGAAGGTGTTATAAGAATGAAGACATCTGGCAGCTGGCATCCTTACAATTCATTTGCCAAACACAAGTTGCACATTGTTGGAATTTTCAATTGAAAGTCACGCACCAGGTAAGAGGCAGTCAGGTGAAGCTGGTGTGTGGTGAACCACGCTAAGGAATTGTTGGCTCACTGATATGTGGGTGGGCTAAGTTGACAAGCATGTTTGTCTTTTCTCCTGCTTTAAGAAAAAAAAAGGGAAGCTAAATTCTTCTTAGCCAAGATTAGGTCAACAGAACTGACAAGAAATCACAAGGCTATGACAACTCACTAGTAATTAGTCTGAGGAAAGGGTGCCAGAAAGAAATGAATAATAGCATTTGACAAACATACTGTTGTCAGCTGTGTGGTCACAGTTTTTTTCCACATATTTTTCAGTCAGAAATTACCAAGAGGATTATTTTGTGTTTAGCTTTTGCTCTTGCCAGCAAATTGGTAACAGTATGTCATTGTCTGCTCACCAGCAGTAACTGGAATAGTCTGTTCACTTTAACTAATACTTAAAATTATTAATTGGCTATGTTTTCATGTTGTGGTAAACAGCACAAATGGGAAGCTGCATGCAAATAATGGCAGAGCCTAAAAATAGGTGTTGTGCTGTGCTGAACCTTTGAGGTGTAGCTGGCAAATTTACTGTAATCTTTCTGAGTGCAGGTTGTTTGCCACGCTTAATTGAATTAGTTCTGCTACAGTGTGAGGCCCCATAAGAGATTTGGAAAATCCCAGAATGGCTATCAATTATACTTAAAGTAGTAATTTGCCAATGAGATAATACTTGACGTGAAATAAACCACAAAGGCCATTGCATCCTTTAAATTAAGGCTTAAGGCTTGTGCGTCTTGGCAGATGTGCCTTGATGTTAGGTGCCAACTGCTGATCAGATCAGAGCACACAGCTGTCATGCACTTCTATTGGAGAACACGGGCATGCAGGGTTGAACGCTGCTGCAGAACATCTCAGAAGCACAGTCTTCACAGAAGCATGTCACTGTGCTCAATAATAATCAGAGTGTGAGCATTGCAACTTGCATTCCCCCAGAGAACTGAATTTAAAGGGGTTCTAAAGCCTCCCGTTTTTTTGCCTATATCTACTGCTATCAAGCAGTAGATATAGGCATACAGTTTATTAAAAAAAAAAGGTTAAAACAGCGGTTTAAACTTACCTTTTTTTCTTTGCGCGCTCCCGCGCCGAGAATCGGGAACTGCTCGTACAGCCGCAAAGGATCTTGGGGCGGGCACATGCACAGTTCCGATTCTCGGCCGGGAGACGAGCAGAGACGCGAGGTAAGTCTATGGACGCGTGCACCCGCCTGCAGAAACCGCTGGATTGGAAGTGCCTGCAAGCAGAGAGGTGTCAGCGATGGATCGGAGAGCCGCCGCACCGCTGGAGGGACAGATGAAAACATCAGGAAAGAAGAAGAAGATCGGAATAAAAGACATAATTTAAGGTAAGTGCTAACATTAACATGGGGGGAGGGGAAAAAATGTGACTTTAATGTCACTTTAAGTTGTTATATATGCATGGCCATAGATATGAACATTGGATTTCACCCATCATAACATATTGGGGGGAATTCATGAAAACTGGAGCAGACAATTTTCTTATAGAAACCAATCAGCTTCCCTGTTCAGTTCGTTCAGTTAAGAGAGAAGCTGATTGGTTGCCATAGGAAACTGCTCCAGATTCTGTCTGCTTATTTTTATGAATTCCCACCATTAATTTTTTCCTTTGCCTATAGATCACTTCCTAATGTTTGCATGATTTGTCACTCTTATGACAATTTTCTTTGCATGCAAATATATGCAGAAATTAGGAACATCACATGCAAATGTACAGTACTTTAATGCAAATTCTGGTTTAAAATGAATGTGCATTGTCCATTGTGCTGATTTTTTTGCCATTTAAAAAGATAAATAAAAAAATAAGCCCCTTTTATTATTTTTTATTTAAACAGCTGTCACCCTGGTCTCCGAAACCCAGATGGGCAAATGCGGCATTCCCCTTGAGCCACATTCAGCTTGTGGTGGGATCAGTCTGAGATGCTTCTGAGTTTCTTTACATGTGTTTCTGATCTTTGACGTCCTACTAAACATTATCAAACTGCCTCTGCATACCAGCAGTTCTGGCACAAACAAAGGTCACAAACAAAGCCCTAATATGTAATATGTATTGTAAAGCTTGTTTCCACTTTTCTTGGTTTCCAGCTAAGAATTAAGGATTCCTGACTGGAGAATGGTTTAAAAGAGAACTATGGTCCAACCTTTGTTTGCCATAGTTCTCTTTAGGGTCAAAGGATGACATATACTAATGTCCTCCTGTGACCCAAAACTCAGCATATAGTGTGCTATTGCCCGCTATATGCTGACAGCACAGAGCAACGCTGCAAACAGGACGGATCCCGACAATATTCTCGGGATCCACCCCATTGCCTTATTGACAGCTTGTTCTGCCTCTCTAGAGGCAGAGCCAGCTGTGCCTGCCCCCTCCCCTGTCTGTTCCTCCAGTCAGCACTGGAGGAACAGACAGGGGAGGAGGGAATTCATGTGTCACCACTCTCTGCAGGGAGAAGATTATAAACTGAGCAATCATCGGTATGTGCTCGCTCAATTCTCGATCAACAGAGCCGAAGTGTGACAGCTTCAGTGTCACATCTCAGCTCGGAATATGGGGATGAATGTATTTCACTCTCCCCATAATTCTCCATTAAAGAATTAGGGCCCCTTTCACATGGGCATACCAATCAGGGTTGCCTGTCAGTTTTTCAGTCCAGATATTAGTCTATGGGTAGCCGGATCTAAACAGATGTGCATCCATTTACATTCAGTTACAACCGGCTAGGGCCAGGTCTAGAAAAACAAACTGATCAGAGTTCTATTTGGACGGACCTGACCTTGGCAGATCGGAGGAAATCTCATGTAAAAGTACACATGTCCATTTACCTCAAATTCCCCATTGACCAACATGGCAACATCCATGATGGAGACAAAAACTGGATGGACACAGATGTCACAATGGTGACATCCATTCGGATCAGCAGGAAATCCGTGCATGGATCCCCTGCAGATCGGAACTGAAGGAGCCCATCTGCAAGGGGCTTTAAGGGGACTCTGAGGAAGTGACTCCATGCAATAAAAGCTTACATCACTGAGCACAACACATTGTTACATATAATAATATAAAAAAAAGCCCACTTAATAGGGGAGATACCTCTCCCCTATAAATCATAATGAAAAAAACATCACCTTTAATTATATAGATGTATTAAGACATTCATCCACAATAACATATTCTCTAGATTGCAACACCCCATCCAAATAAATTGTTCAAAAGATTTAAATACAGGATCCTGGTAATTGTAACTTTGATGAAAACTCTTTGTTGTAATATCAAGTAAAAGCAAATGAGTCCACGTGTGACTAAAGCCAGTTCAAAGATAATAGCTTGTATCAAGATGTATCAGGAGAAAGACTTTTTCATTTGCATCTATCTCCATCATGTAATAAACATTCATTTATCTCCTTTGCATCTTTTTTCTTTTTTTCTCTTGGAGATGGTTAAATAATACTCAAACTCTTCGTGTAACAAAACTGGAACTGCTTAACTTCATACATGCAGTGATAAGGCGTTCTTGCATAATCATACAGTACATCATGGCATTTTTCTCCCAGCCAACATAGTTCTATACCAAACACTGCAACGTCACGCAGTGGGTTAAACTATATGAAGCGCATATACCCAGTGTCTTTATATCAAGTGCCTTTATATCTCAACCACCACTTGCATGCATATTGTAGGAGTCAAAAGGAGTAGAGAGGTAAATGATACTGGAATCGTCTTTTACTCACATGTCAGGTAAGCACTATCACAGTTGTTGATATTAGCTTTAAATGAGTAATAGCACTGGGGAGTCACAGCTTGTGGAACAAATTACAGATTTTCCATAGAAACATGACCATGTTTCTACTTGGATATTTGTGATGGATACATTCACTCTCAGTGCAATGTCAGTAGTGGAATGTAAAAAGATAGCATCACTTGTCAAGTTGGTATCAGTTCCAGCAAACACAGCAGCAAGCCTTGTTGTATCAGATCTTAGTCAGTGCAAGCTTTGGCTTGGTCTTAAACACACGGTTCCAAAGGTACTGGCTTCAACCCCATATGCAATCTTCACCAGCTCCCTAACATGGTTCCGCCAAATAAGGGACTTCCTCAGAGGGGGCGAGACATTTTTATATTCTTATATTGTCGTGTTGGGAGTTTTATAAGCCTTAGACAAGGAGCGCCAAGCAAATATTCACTCTTGATTAAATTATTAACTTTACTTTAAGCTGTTTTGACCCTCTGAGCTTCCTATATGCCCTTTATATTTGGATAGTTTATGTTACATATAATACCTCTAGTGTTCCCTGTCCCCTTAAAACAGTTTCCACTTCCGGTTCCGGCGCCCATGTGAGCGGCTGCGAGGAGA